>NC_137191.1:1970000-2005000 GCF_960531495.2 Zeus faber
CATGAAAACGCAAAGATCTGCGCTGCCTCATCGCACGAAAACACAAGGAGAACCATTCGTGTTGAATATATATATATACTGTATAAATCTAACACTAAATATTACATGTACTAATACTACAATATATCATACTACAAACAACCATGGCTGCTTCTCTCCATCAGAAATAAAATGCTCAGCACACGTCTCCTACACCTTCCCCATATTCTCTATACTTCTACATTTGCCCTCACACCTGCTCCACCTGTTGCTGCATCCCATTTCCAGCTCACCATACAGAACCATTCTGTATCGATCTATATTGACATTTTGCACCTGGTGAGAATTGCTGGCCACCTCTCAGCGCGCAATAAAAAAAAAATCTAACACAACAAATTCATTCAGTCGTTGTAAATACATCAAAACAATGAAATAAATTTGTGTGCGACTCCGGTGACGCCCGCGTCGCTGCCGATGAAAGAGCCGAATCGATCGATCGGCTCGGACACCCACCCGACACGCCCACGTCGGCCAGCACCGCCTTCTTGCGGTCCTTGACGCTGCTGATCTGGGGGAAGTAGACGTCCAGCGCCAGGAAGGCCACGCAGCACAGGAAGGCCAGCGAGCCCATGAACACGCCGTAGTTGCAGGCGCTCTGGTTGCGGTTGAAGATGCAGTACTCCTCCACCTCGTTGGGCCGGTTGATGTAGCCCTCGTTGGCGATGCAGCCGAAGATCACGATGGAGAAGAGCTGCGGGGGGGGGGAGAGAGGGTGAGAGCGGTAGCGGATGGAAGGGGAGCTCCAGTAGAACGCTGTTCGGGGTTCTAGTGTTCGCGCCGGGCGGAGAGACGAATAAACACATATGAAAGCTCCACCTGAATCAAGTGGTTTATTTAAACTCCGCCCGGAAAAAAACAAAAAATCAAAAAGAAATGTGTGAAACGTCCAATCAATAAAGTAGGTTTTCTTCTCTGATAATGTCAGGGCTGCATCACGGTATAAAGTAATGCAGTTTGCTGAACTTCCCTGACGCCTCCACCCGCTTGGTCATAAAATCCACACGACTGATGATTTCTATATCCTTAATTATCCCCAAAATATTGACAAATAATACAATATGGAGGCGTCGGACATGTTGTTCAAACTGAGCCTGATGTACCAGGTGTGGTTTGGAGGAAACGCCCTCACACCCGGACCTGCACCTCGCAGTCCCCGCCTCCTCTACACCGTCACCTCCACCACGTCCCCTCTTCCCCGTCCCCCGTCACCTCTTCCCCGTCACCTCTTCCCCACCTCCTCTACACCGTCACCTCCACCCGTCCCCTCTTCCCCGCCTCCTCTACACCGTCACCTCCAGCCCGTCACCTCCAGCCGTCACCTCTACCCCGCCTCCTCTTCCCCGCCTCCTCTACACCGTCACCTCCAGCCCGTCACCTCTACCCGTCACCTCTACCCCGCCTCCTCTTCCCCCGTCACCTCTACCCCGCCTCCTCTTCCCCCGCCTCCTCTTCCCCGTCACCTCTACACCGTCACCTCCACCCATCCCCTCTTCCCCGCCTCCTCTACCCCGTCACCTCTACCCCGCCTCCTCTTCCCCACCACCTCTACACCGCCTCCTCTTCCCTGCCTCCTCTTCCCCGTCACCTCTTCCCCGTCACCTCTTCCCCGCCTCCTCTTCCCCGTCACCTCTACCCTGCCTCCTCTTCCCCACCTCCTCTTCCCCGTCACCTCTACCCTGCCTCCTTTTCCCCACCTCCTCTTCCCTGCCTCCTCTTCCCTGCCTCCTCTTCCCCGTCACCTCTTCCCCGTCACCTCTTCCCCACCTCCTCTTCCCTGCCTCCTCTTCCCCGTCACCTCTTCCCCGTCACCTCTTCCCCGTCACCTCTTCCCTGCCTCCTCTTCCCCGCCTCCTCTTCCCCGTCACCTCTTCCCCGTCACCTCTACCCTGCCTCCTCTTCCCCACCTCCTCTTCCCCGTCACCTCTACCCTGCCTCCTTTTCCCCACCTCCTCTTCCCCGTCATCTGTTGCCTGTGACCGCTTCCTCGCCTCCTCTACACGTCACCTCCACCCGTCCCCTCTTCCCCGCCTCATCTACACCGTCACCTCCACCCGTCCCCTCTTCCATGCCTCCTCTACACAGTCACCTCCACCCCGTCACCTTTACCCCGTCACCTCCACCCCGTCACCTTTACCCCGTCACCTCTTCCCCGCCTCCTTTTCCCGTCACCTCTTCCCCGTCACCTCTTCCCCGTCACATCTTCCCCGTCACCTCTATTCCGTCACCTCTACCGCACCTCCTCTTCCCTGCCTCCTCTACACCGTCACCTCTACCCTACTGACACACACACACAAACACACACACACACAGCTTTCTGTTTCGTGTTGTAGTGCATGTAGAAGACATGTTATAATGCCGAGTCGGACTTCTGCGCTTATTTTGGTGAGTAACTTAAAAGTAGTGTAATAAGTGACTTATTACCTCCCACAGAACGTAATATTGTAAAGTAACTCATTACTTTCAAATGAAAGTAAACAGTAATATTTAAAAAACTACATTATAAAAGAAACTTGCCCAAAACCGGAGCTAAATATAGCATCAAATATGAGATGCTTTAACCAAAATAATCGTAGGTATTATCACTTTAAAAGGAATTGGGATAATTTTTAAAAAATTAGCCTCCATCCAGCCTCCCCCCGGCCTCCCCCCGGCCTCCACCAGGCCTCCCCCCGGCCTCCGCCCAGCCTCCGCCCAGCCTCCATCAGTGTCACCGCCCGTGTGTGCATTGCGTCGGTTGATGAATGTCGTTTCTCCACCTTGGAAAAGGGTCCTGGTGCATTTTGGTTGGTGTGGGTCTCCCTGCAGAGCTCGGAGGAGACGTCCTGGTGTTGAACACCGCCAGGACGGAATGAAGCGGCTCCGCCTCCGCGTTCAGTCGTCAGTCAAGCGAGTCAAACCGATTGACAACATTAAAAAACACAACTGCAGACGCTGGAGACTGTGCGTGAGGGGATGACACACAAGACGAAAGCTGGGTTTCAAATCCTCCAAAACTGAGGGGAAACTGGAAAAGTTTAGCTATAAAGTCTTATATACCCCCGCCCGCTGTCTGTCTGTCTGTCTCTCTCTCTCTCCCCCCCTCTCTCCCTCTCCCTGTCCCTTCAGGACCAGAGGTCGCTCTTTAACCTCCCTCCTTGAAGTGGTCTCCCTGTAAGGAGGGGTTGGTGGAGGGATGGCAGGAGAAATGGGAGGGCGGAGGCAGAGGGAGGGCGGTGCGTCTGTGTGTGTGTTAAGTTAATTTCATTAGGGAGAGAGAGAGGAGGCAATGCAATGGGGGCAGAGGGGTTGCCGAGGCGGTGCTATTTTTATCCAGGCTTCATCATCCTCTCTCTCTCTCTCTCTCTCTCTCTCTCTCTCTCTCTCTCTCTCTCCCCCCCCCCCCCTTAGTTACAGCCACTGCTCAGCCTGAGGGGGGAACTCTTCAGAAAACCAGTGTTCATGTCTCTTGCTTTCTTGAACAAACACCCCCCCCCACACACACACACACACACACACACACACACACACACACAAGTGCTTGGTGATGGCTGTGTGCACCTGCGCTACAAAGAGAAGTAGACTACCACGCCGCTACAGGGGAAGAAGGATGGACTTGCACGGTGTGTGTGTGTGTGTGTGTGTGTGTGTGTGTTCTTGTCAGCCGAGTGGTGGAAGACGCAAACACACAAAATGACTCCAGTAAAAGTGAGTTAAATAAAGTACTTGTCATATCCAGTCCAATATAGAGCGGAGTTTAACGTAGAGATAGTGGCTTTGAAATGTGCTGCACGGACACGTGAAAATACACTTCAGTACAAATACAAATACACGAGCAGGGCGGTGTCAGTGATTCCCTCTCGTTTGACAACTACTCACTTCCTCCTTCCCATGAAAGTCAACACACACACTCTTTTCTCCTTTCACTCTCTCCTTTTTTTAAACCTTGCGCTTTTCCGTGTTCCTGTTTCGCCTCCCCTGCCCCCCCACGTGTGCTTCACCCAAAAAAACAGCTCCTGCCGCCTCCGCCCCCCCCCCCCCCGGTGAGCCTCCATCCCACAATAACACGGAGGTCTTCCACCTTCACCCAGGGACGCTCCCCACTCTCTGTGCCGACGGATTGATGAGCACCGTCCCAATGTTCCCGGTTTGGTGGTGGTTGTTGTTGTTGTTGTTGTTGTTGTTGTTGTTGTTGTTGTCCTGCTAGTTTCTCTGGTGAGTGATGGGTCTTAAATGAAGTAATGCCTGATGCGTGATGCCTTCAGCAGATGAGTCCTTCCTCTCACATTACTCTACCTGCCACGGGTGGATTGACCAATAAGTTAATTTTGGACCAGAGGGAACATGTGATGAGACTTAGCTATCAGAACCCCACCCGCCTCCTGGAAGGGAGTCTGTGTGTGTGTGGGTGTGTGTGTGTGTGTGTGCGTGCGCGTGATCCCCGGATCACACGGTCCCCTGATGAAAGCGGGCATTGTGGGGCTACCACGTGGGGTCCTGATCTTGTGACTATCAAAGGGTCACTTACGAATTCCAAGTTTGGAACACCAATGGCCATAAGACAGTGTGTGCGTGTGTGTGTGTGTGTGTGTGTGTGTGTGTGTGTAAAAGTGTGCCTCAGACCTGTTTGAGGTGCGCGTTGAAATTCTTTCATAATGTAACATCATGTATTCATCCTGCTATATAACTGTTTTCATGCATTTCTCAGTCGCAGATACTTAGTATTTTGGGCTATCAAAATACATGTCACGTTGCATATCACTGACATATCACCAACATGTTTTGTACATATTCTGTTCCCCAAACAAAATCAAAACGTAGGGTCGTCAGGTGAAGCAGGTCTCCGGGATCCGGCCGCTCGGGTCCAGCGCGTTGTGAATGATTTAAAGCCGCTGTTGTCCCGAGTCAAAGGCTCTTTAGAGCGACATTGTCAGCGCCGGTCAACTGAGCCGAGCCTCAGTGCGGCACACACACACACACACACACACACACACACACACACACACACACACACACACACACACACACACACACACACACACACACACACACACACACACACACACACACACACACACACACACACACACACACGCGCAATGAAATCCAGACAGTGCTCTGTCACAAAGACCATAGAAAATAAACAAAAGACACCGGCAGACAGACAGCCTCCTCTGGCATCGCAAAATGCACATACAACCAAATACTATCATTGCTAGAAAAGCCCCTACCCTGCGCGCGCGCACACACACACACACACACACACACACACACACAGCCAGTGTGCTCTGGCATATATAACATCAGTGCAGTGCATAAAAGAACCTGAGCGTGCAGAAAAGGACGAGGGGCCAGCGTCAGAAAAACGCATTCTAGGATTTTGACTTTTTGTCCGGTAATGGAGTCACGCTTGTCGCTTCGTTGCGACGTTTAGGATCCGATCACCGCTCGGGTCCAGATGTGGACCACGTCAGCCCTCTGACCCCACTGACCCCGCCCCAGACGCGTCCCACAGGAAAGTCGGCGGTCGTCGGCAACAACTGGCCAACGAAAAATAAATCGCGGGGGGTGACGAAGGTCCCGTTCACAACATGAAGCCACCAGCGCGTCCACACACCTCGTCACGGGAAGCCGGTACACACCCGGCACTTAATACCACTTTAAGATATAACGATAACAAAACGGATTCCATGGCAACCAGCGCCATTTCACCGCCACCAAATCATTTTAACATCACACGCGGGACACGAGATCCGATTCCCGATCCGGCCACAGAGCTCGCGTGCCAGGTCAGGAAGCCGGGATGCGAGGTCTGTGGTCTGATCCGGAGCATCCGATCGCGACGAAGTGTAACCGCAGCCTAATGTCACCGTCGTCCCTCTAACTACAGTGTAGAAACTCAATTAAATCTGGCAGTTCAAGTCTTCTCAGGATGGGGGCCCAGAAACAATATGTCATCAAATGTGGTCTATGGCCAAATGCAGATTGACCTCAAGGGTCCTTTAAGGAAAAAAAGGTGCAGAATAACTGTCCTCGAGTGTCAGGAACACGAGCCACGCCCCGCCTGGTGTGTGTGTGTGTGTGCGCGTGTGGGTGCATGCGTGTGTATGCGTGCGTGCGCGTGTGTGTGTGTGTGTGTGTGTGTGTGTGTGTGTGTGTGTGTGTGTGTGTGTGTGTGTGTGTGTGTGTGTGTGTGTGCGCGCGCGCGTGTGGGTGCATGCGTGTCTGCATGTGTGCGTGTGTATGCGTGCGTGCGCCTGTGTGTGTGTGTGTGTGTGTGTGTGTGTGTGTGTGTGTGTGCGCGCGCGCGTGTGGGTGCATGCGTGTCTGCATGTGTGCGTGTGTATGCGTGCGTGCGCGTGTGTGTGTGTGTGTGCACGTGTGTGCACATGTGTGCGTGCGCTTATTGCCTGCAGCACTATGCTGGTCTGGTCCGGGAATATTTGATTGCGGTTGTCGCCATGGCAGCAGCAGCAGCACATAGAAGGGTTAACGCTAGTATGTGCCTGTTGTTCTGTGTCCTTGTGTGTGTGTGTGTGTGCGGGTGTGCGTGTCTGTGTCTGTGTGTGTGTGTGTGTGTGTGGAAACCAATGCGGATTTATATTAATTTCAAAGGCAGCGAGGGAAAGAAAGGGGAGACAAGACGCTTCATCTAGACACCAAACACTGAGGAGACGTCCCTGCAGCCGATCAGAGGGAGCGCTGGGGTATCTGGGTCAATCCAGTTACCCAGTCCCCACCCTCCCCACCCGGGGCTACCTCAATGTTTTGGGCATTCCCGGCTTCATGCAAAACACGAGTTGAGACGGCAGCCCGGGCCGTTAGGGACCAGGTCATGTGAGTCGACGGGAGCGCGGGAGCGAGCGCAGAGAAAGAGAAACAGGCCGAGAGACGAGACACGGAGAGAATGCTAATTTTTTTGTGTGATCGTCGCGGGCAAAAAGGCCTGTTTTGCGGCGACGCGTCACAAAAAGCTTGCGATGTGACTTACGAAAGTTTGTGTGTTGTTGCAGTAAAATTGTGGGAGTCGGCGAAAAGTGCAACAATAACTGAAATAAATAACTAAAATGCCGCGATAATAAGGCGTTCTGCGTATCATAGAAACAACTGAAAATATCTTTGAACTCCCTTTTTTCTCTTTTCTCAATCTAAAAAAAACATGGTCTCAAAGTTCCAAAAAAAAAAAGGGAAGAGACTGAGCGTTTGCTTGGGATCCAGGATAATAAATAAAAACAGTGAGCACCAAATAAAATCAGTCCGTCTGTCGCGCCACATCAATCTCCCTGCCCCTCACCTTCACACCACAACAGCATTGCATGGTTGTGTCCAGAGTTCCCAATAGTGTTCAAATACCTTCATCGGGATGTGATCGATAAAATATATACCGGATATCGCCCAAAAAAAAGCACATTTAAATAAAATCATTATTTTATAAAAAATAAAATTATTTCTATGATTAAATATGGTTACAAATTTGAATTTCACATTCATCAGCTAAAATGAACCCAACTGTCAACATATTCTTCCTGCCCTGTTGACGGGCAGGGAAGACTCGATGGGCGGGACAATTAGGAAAAACGTGTCTGTTTCAGTTTTCCCTGGAGGGCACCGTCCCAGCGCCCGTCTCTCTCTCGCTCTCCGCCGCCGGTCACCTGCTCCGCTAACGTGCCGCCCGGACGTGAAAAGCGTGGCAGCTCCCGACACCGGCCCCAAAACATCATTTGTTTGTTTTGTGCGCCGCCGTCCGGAGCTGTAATCACCCGTTATTTGTCGAGCAAAAACGTACATGCTCTCCGGAACTTTTTAGACGCGCGGTTGTGATAATGTAAACTGTCCCGTCTGGTTTGCCGTCAACTGTCTTTGCGTTTGTGGAACAGCAAATAAAACTCGCGACATAACATCGACCGTTCCTTCAGATGCCGCCATGGATGTTTGGTTACGAGAGAATGCGCACACACACACACACACACACACACACACACACACACACACACACACACACACACACACACACACACACACACACACACACACACACACACACACACACACAAACAATAGCTTTCAAGCCTCATCTGAATTTTAGCACATAGGCAACAACAATGCAACCTGTGCAAGTTTGTGTGTGTGTGTGTGTGTGTGTGTGTGTTTGTGCGTGCGTGCACAGCGACAGCAGGATGCAGAATGCTGTGCAATGTGCCAGGTGTACCTTGGAGCACGTGCACTGCGGGTGGAAAACCTCTGGCTTCACCTCCGTAACGTTTCAAACTTTTAATTTGCAGCGCAGCAGCCCACGGGGCCATTTGTGATCCAACTCAGCACCGACCCCGTGGGAATAACGCAGGGCTACCGCCGCTTGTACGCGGTGGAGAGGTGCGACGCGGAGGTCCGTCTTAAATCACGGTGACCCTTTTATCCGTGAAAACCCAGAACGTGTGACGCATCTGCTGGGCTGAATTTCCCATCGCAAAATGCACATGCAAACAAATACTGTCAGTGTCAGACACACGCACGCACACACACACAATCAGCACAGTGAATAAAAGAACCTGAGCCTACGGAAAAGGAGGAGGGGCCTGCATCAGAGAAAAATAAATGCATTATAGGATTTGGGCTTGTTGTCCAATAATTGTCCAATAATTGTCCAATAATTGTAAAGGTATTCTCAAAAGGTGCAACGCATTTACTGGGCGGAATTTCCATGAATCCTTAGGAGCCTTAAAATACACAGTAGAAGCCTGAACCCCTGATTATGGATCACACTGTTGCCTTTTTAATCAAAGCATATTGATTTGAATCGTGTGTGTGCGCGCGCAGGGCGATGTGACACCACGTCGTCGTGCTAGGAGAGCGGTCATGTCTGTGATGTCGTTCAGATGTCGCCGTTGAGGAGCATAACGTGATAGAAAAGTGCAACGACTGACGCTTTGTTTCATAGGCCGTCGTTCTTCCACCTGAACACCTTCACACAGCTGCTGTGGCCGCTCCCCACATGCCTCTCGTGCGGCGTAGTCACAAGACGACTCTCCTCTCGTTCTTTTTCTTTTTTTTTTTTTCCCCGAGCTTCCCCAACGCTCCCGGTTAAATTCCCAGCGTCTGCGGCGTCGCACAGGCGGCACAAAGCCACGCCAGCGACGGCTCCCGCCCGCCCTCACCCGCCAGAGGGACAGACCGCGTCTCTGTCTCCGAATGCCTCGAGGTTCTCTGCTCGTTTCGAAAAAGAAAAAAAAAGATTTTTGGTTCCCGTCAACCAGGCGGGGTCTCAGTTTGTTTGTTTCGCGGGAGTGCGGCGTTCCCAACATCAACGACCGGCTGCGTGAATAAAAAAATAATAATAATAATAAAACAATTTAAGCAAATCGTCAGATTGTCATTATTGAGGTATCTCTCGCACATGATGGCGGTATTTCATTTTGTCGGCCTTGAATTCCAAAATGAGCCAGTGATGAGCACGTCATGGCTTCCATGTCATTACAGCCGGTAGACGTGTGGTCTGGATTATTTACGGCCAATCAGCTTATGAGGGGCTTTAGTCTGCTTTCAACCACAACAACCTCCGTCCCGGTCGCCCCCGTTCCCTGCGTTCCTTATTCACCATCCTTTTCTTCGCTGACGCACACGCAGACCCAGCGCCGAGACGCACCAGAACATCAAAATGCTGTTGCCGCGCAGAAAACTCACTGGTTCCAACACTGGCGCCCAAGGCGGTGCAGCAAGCGAACATACAAGCGGCTCAATTAGCGCTGATTAAATTCAAAACTGCGAATGTGATCTGACTTTGTTTATTTGTGTCCAGGATATTTGTGGGCGTTTCAGTCGATCCGTCCTCTATTCCACCTCGAGATCCTCATCTGCAAGGACCTCGAGTTAACATGAACGTTATTATCATCAAATGCAAATATCTGCCTCTGGGACAGAACTAAAAAAATTAATCTAAATAAAATACAATACGGAAATATAAAATATGAAAATGTAAATAGGAAACAGATTAAAAACATAATGAGAACATAAGGGGTATCATAATTAAAACAGCTCTTCTAATAAGAAGCAATGTGTCGTTCCTTTTAACAGTTATTTAAAGAAATGCACAATATGCTGTTGACCAATTAGGCAGAGGTAAGACGTCACAAGGGAAGCTGTGGTCTTGATCTGTCTGTTGTTGCGCGCGCGCACGCACGCACACACACACACACACACGCACGCACACACACACACACACCTTTCCATGTAGCACTCATTATCACCTCCACCTTCACACTCTCAGCCCTAATGATTCAGTAGAGGTAGGAGAGAGAGAGAGAGCAGTTAGAGATGAGTGTTGGTTATGAACGGTCTCTCTCTCTCTCTCTCTCTCTCTCTCTCTCTCTCTCTCTCTCTCTCTCTCTCTCTCTCTCTCTCTCTCTCTCTCTCTCTCTCTCTCTCTCTCTCTCTCTCTCTCTCTCTCTCTCTCTCTCTCTCTCTCTCTCTCTCTCTCTCTCTCTCTCTCTCTCTCTCTCTCTCCCTCTCTCTCCCTCTCTCCCTCCTTCCTCTGTGACCCTTCAACTCTTCCAACTGATAGCTGCTGCCTCCTACCCCTCCCGCGCGCGCGCGCGCACACACACACACACACACACACACACACACACACCCCGCATCACATCGGAAATCAGGCTCGCTTGGTTGCCATGGATACGGTGTCCAAGCCGAAGTCATCTCGAAGGCAGGGAGGGCGTCAGACCGGGTCGACCTGGTGAATCTCCAGCTGAATTTAAAATAATAAAAACGGACGTCGCCGTAAGGTCCCTGGGTGTACGTGGAGCCCAGACATCCCCATCTGGCCCCCCCCGCCTCAGAGGCTTCACAGGCGCCGGACGCTCTAACCCACTCAACGGGCCTCACCGCTGGCACGGATGAACGGCCACAATGTCGAGGAGAAAATGTATTTATCCGTTCATAAAGACCCACTGAATTTCAACGATGACGCGCCGCTACAAATATGAACGGTGGAATTTTCCGGAGCCCCGATGTCAAACGCTTCGGCCCCGGTTCTCTCTGCCACTCGGGCGGACAGAAAAGACTCGACGGCTCCCGCGCCAAAAAGCCCGATCCTGCGGCACGCAAAGGCCTGAATTGGGACCCAGGGGCCCGACGTTTGTGCCGCTGGGCGCGAGCTGTTTAAAGGTGCGCTTGAAGATTTGACAAAACGGCGAGCGCTCCCGGGAGCTGCGATCGAGGGAAAGCCCGTGAGATAGGGCGGTCATGACAAAGACGTTGAGGTCATCCGGCTCTCTAAGGACGAGTCGGACCGGTGGGCGCGGCTGCTCAACAGTGACTCCAGACACGATGGCTATGAACGGTATATGATGTCACAAAGCAAAGTCGAATACAACGTTCCGACGCTCTGTGTCACGTGTTCCGGGGCGGAAATGTCCCGCCCCGCCGCGGAAGCGCCAAAAAAAAACAAACAACGGAAAACAATATTTTCGGACTTCTGCGTGAGCGTTCCCGCCGCGCACGCGAGCAGGAGGGAGGGAGGGCGGCGCTCGGGCGGAGCGAACCCACGGGCTCGGGGGCAAAAAGGGAGGAGGGAAGGCTGGAGCGGCGTGCGCGCCAGGAAGCGGGGCTCATCAGCTCGTACCCAGACACAACACGCCCGTAATTAATGTTATGAGCTGCGCCCTTGATTACCTCGCCACGACACCTCCGTATGAAGGGTCCAAGGGGAAATGTGTAGCCAGCGCCGGGGTTCCTCAAATAATTGCGCATCAAAATCATTAATTATCTTGGAAAATCATAAAGGGGGAAAGACTGCCCCCGGCCACCGCCCCTGCACGGCGGTCGGGGCAGGTGGCGGCAGCCTGGAATGCATCGGGACGAGCCAAGCAGACGGAGCTAAAGCCGGTCTCTGTGGCGCAACCCCCCCGAATGATGACATCACGAGAGCCTTCCCCGGAGCAAATCACGGCAACAACATTCCCTTTGAGCCGTAAATCTTGTGGATCAGCTGATCCACACGGGCCCCATGTGACCACGGAGCCGCCCGGTCCGTGACGTGAACATGCATCTTGTGCACTCGATGCTCTCGATACTTGTTTAAATTCGAGGGTGCAGCGGTGCAGGGCACGTTATGGAACGTGAGCCGCGGCGTCACGGTCTGTATATGGACGTGACGAATAAACCTCTCGAACCTCGACCTTGGACCTGGGGGTCCACCGGACGCCTCGGCGCGGCGTACGGGCGCGGGGCGGCGTGTGGTGAGCGCTGCCTCGGGTCCGCCGTTGCAGCACCGCCGGCCACGTTGGCCTTTCTCCGTTTTGCCGCGGGAGGTTGACTATTCTTTCAACTGCGCGGGGGGGGGGGGGGGGGGGGCTGCGCGGCCTTTTCCACTGAAACGCGAAACGATCGGGCTCTTCTGAACGACTCCTTTGCAGGAGCGGGTGGGAACCGAGTCTCGCCGGGGGATGAGCCCTTCTGTTTTTTTGGGGGGGTTTTTTGGCACGTTTTTATGTTGTGTTGTTTGTTTACGTTTACATAAGAGATGTCCTCGGCTCCTCCCGCGCAGGGAGGTGCCCTGTCTGAAGAGGAGCGCACCCGCTGTCAGGTTCACAAAGCGAAGGCACCACGCACCGGTCTGACTGTGTGAAAATACTGTATATACCTGTTCTACACTAAAATAACTAACTGTAGTACTGTTTTTATTTTATTTATTTTTTGGTTGCGAATCGTTTTTAAAGTATTAAACTTATATATAAATAAATACCAGAAATTAATATTTGAATTATCCACTATCCTGGACCCCCCCCCGCAATCAGATGAACTTAAACAAATGATAACAACCCACCAATGAACCCCCATCACCTCCCTCCACCCACAGTCATAAACACAGAGCGTTACACTAGTTATTTGTGGCAGACTACTATAAAAACATTTTTTACACCTTTTAACTTGAATGTTTTATTTTTTTTCCTTAAATACAAAGCCAAACCGTATTGTTATAATATACCGAAGCAAGAGCCCACTGTGTTTAAATGTACATGGGCAGTGTCTGTTCTTGCAGCTTATGATATGATATGATATGATATATGATATGATAGGATAGGATAGGATAGGATATATATGACCAAAACTGTGACTTTAAAGCGCCAATCCATCAGATTTTCTGTGTTGCGTGGATCATAGTACAAGTCCCAGAATTCCATTTGGAACTGCAACGTGCTTTTCTTCTCGGCGTCTGGGTTCCCCCTCGAGAGGCCGTCACTCCCTTCCTTCCAAAGGTTGCCTTCTTGTGACCCACCGATTTGTTCAGTTTTACGCTCCCTCACTTGGGGTGGCGGAGGATATTTGTGGTCCTTCTCTGTCGGTATCTACAGTTTACTGACCACAACCAGTTACGATGCTTAGTCAAACGTCTCGCCTGGCGGACCCCGCCACCAGCAATGGACACGGCGTACAGGGGGGCACATCAACACACACATACATACATTGAGTTAAGTAGGAAAGTATAATATCTGGGATTTTCTTTGACAAAATAATCTCACGAATTACCACTTTAACGGTGATTGGAGATTTGATTTTGTTGTGCTTCACGACCATCCCTTTAATTGTGGACCCGCGTACAGAGCGTTGGACTTTGCATGGATTGTCCGACGAAAGGAGCTGATCTTCAAGGATTCGGACCCCGTGCTGCGCCCCAGGTCTGCGGGTATAAATAAATATGACAGGTGGAATAGAAGTTGAAGGGAGGGTTTCTAGGTGTACGCTTCACTGCATGTAGGCCGAGTGTATCGGGCCAACGACACGGACATGCTTTCAAATAATAAGCTATGTATAATAATCCGGTCTGCATGTGGCAATGTGAGAAGACCGGCCGCGCTGCGGGGAGGCCAGGGAGGGATGGCGGAGCGCACAATATCCCCGCGGGGAGCCGCGTCCACCGCGCGGGGCTGGCGGGTCGCGAAACGCGGCGGGCGGCACACTCACCCACGACACGATGCGGAGCACTGTGTGCGGCTGCTGGAAGAACGTGACGGGGTCGAACGCCCCGCCGGCCTTCCCGGCCCCGTATGCCTGCATCCCCTCCATAGCGGCGGCTCTCGGCGCTTCCCTCTCTCGCGGTGCCTGGCTCCGGCGCTCCGGCGCGGCTGCAGGGGCGGAGGGTGCGGGGCGACGCGCTGCGGGGCTGGGCGCCTGGTGCCGGAGGAGCGGATCGAACCTTCGGGATCCAGGGAATTTAAGCGTTCAACTGTTTGTTTTGGGGTTTTAACCGAGGATCCGGCAAGCTGACTGGGACGCCGCCTGCGTTATGATGACTCTCTCTCTCCCTCTCTATGACTCTCTCTCTATGACTCTCTCTCTCTCCCTATGACACACACACTCTCCCTCTCTATGACTCTCTCTCTCTCTCTCTCTCTCTATGACTCTCTCTCTCTCTCTCCCTCTCTATGACTCTCTCTCTCTCTCTCTCTCTATGACTCTCTCTCTCTCTCTCCCTCTCTATGACTCTCTCTCTATTTTATTAAAATAATATAACCTTAAAATGTAAGTTAATAATACACACACACACACCCACACACCACAAAGAGACAGACAAATGGATTGATTGATTGATTGATTGATTGATTGATTGATTGATTGATTGATGGAAAAGTGAAGCTGACATGAATAAAAATACAATGAAAAGAAAAATAAATAAATATGAATCCAATAATAAATGGAGGCTGCTCTCTGAGCGCGCTCCCGCGGCCACGAGGCCTCGCGCGCTCCCTCGGATCAGAAGAGATTTGCCCGCGCGCGTCACGAGGGGGCTTCGTGCACGAGCCCACGGGACGCGCGAGGGGTCACGCCTCACGTGGTGTCCGTCAGGTTTTCACGGGGCCCCCGGGGGCCCCGCTGTGAGGAGAGGAGGACAACAACGAGCAAAGGGCAGGACATACACAAGTTGTGTTTAAATCATTATATGGTAATAATAATAATAATAATAATAATAATCAACATCATCATCATCATCATCGCCATCGTCATCATCATCATAATAATAGAACCGGTCATACAGGAAATGCAGCTCAATGTGATTCACATTAAAAAAAAGAGATGAAAGGAAAACAAATGTTGAAAGAAAAAAGAAAGTATTTAGTCTTATTTTTAGTAACTTTGCTGTTATTTCTACACTTTACTCTTATTCCTACTCTTTACTGTTATTGCTAGACTTTACTGTTATTTTTTAACTCTTTACTCTGATCTCTACACTTGACTCTTATTTCTACTCTTTACTGTTATTTCTACAATTTACTGCTATTTCTACACTTTTCTCTTATTTTGAACTCGTTACTCTTATTTCTACACTTCACTCTTATTTCTACACTTGACTCTTATTTCTACACTCTGGGCATGTTGGCGGAGGGATCGGAGACATAGGTGACAAGAAGGTGATGGGTAGGTATGGCGTCAAGGAGAGGAACGTGGAAGGACAGATGGTGGTGGATTTCTCCAAAAGGATGGAACTGACTGTTCTGAATATGTATTTCAAGAAGAGGGAGGAACACAGGGTGACATACAAGAGCGGAGGAAGGTGCACACAGGTGGACTACATCTTATGCAGGAGGTGCAATCTGAAAGAGGTTAGTGACTGCAAAGTGGTGGTAGGGGAGTGTGTTGCTAGGCGGCATCGGATGGTGGTCTGTAGGATGACTCTGGAGGCCAAGAAGAGGAAGAGAGTGGAAGAAGAGCCAACGATAAAATGGTGGAAGTTGAAAAAGGAGGCGTGTTGCATGCAATTTAGGGAAGAGGTGATAGGTGGGAATGAATGGTTACCAGATGACTGGGAAACAACTGCAGAAGTGGTGAGGGAGACGGCCAAGAAGGTACTCCGTGTATCATGCGGGAAGAGGAAGGAAGACAAGGCCTCTTGGTGGCGGAATGAGGAAGTACAGGAGAGCATAGAGCAGAAGAGGTTGGGATAGTCAGAAGCTGGGAAGGATGTACAGCAGGTTAGGGTGATGAAGGATAATGATGGGATTGTGCTGACTAGTGAGAAGAGTGTGTGGAGAAGGTGGAAGGAGTACTTTGAGGAGTTGATGAATGAAGAAAATGAGAGGGAAAGAAGAGTGGATGATGTGGGCATAGCGGATCAAGAAGTGCGGCAAATTAGCAAGGATGAGGTGAGAACAGCATTAAAGGAGATGGAGAGTGGAAAGGCAGTTGGCCCAGATGACATACCTGGGGAAGCATGGAAATGTTTAGGTGAGATGGCAGTGGCGTTCCTAGCGAGACTGTTTAACACCATCCTGGAAAGGGAGAGGATGACGGAGGAGTGGAGAAGAAGTGTACTGGTACCCATCTTCAAGAATAAGGGCGACGCACAGAGCTGTGGTAACTACAGGGGAATAAAGTTGATCAGCCACAGCATGAAGCTCTGGGAAAGGGTAGTGGAGGCTAGGGTAAGAGGAGCGGTGGGGATCAGTGAGCAGCAGTAGGGTTTCATGCCAGGAAAGAGTACTACAGATGCAATGTTTGCTTTAAGAATGCTGATGGAAAAGTACAGGGAAGGCCAGAGGGAGTTGCACTGCGTCTTTGTGGATTAAGAGAAAGCCTATGATCGGGTGCCGAGAGAGGAAGTGTGGTATTGCATGAGGAAGTCGGGGGTGGCAGAAAAGTACGTAGGAGTGGTACAGGATATGTATGAGGGCAGTCAGACAGTAGTAAGGTGTGTAGTAGGCGTGACGAAGGCATTCAAAGTGGAAATGGGATTGTATCAAGGATCAGCTCTGAGCCCTTTCTTGTTTGCAATGGTGATGGACAGGTTAACAGATGAGATCAGGCAGGAGTCTCCGTGGACTATGATGTTCGCGGATGACATTGTGATCTGTAGCGGGAGCAGGTTGAGGAGATCCTGGAGAAGTGGAGGCAGCATTAGAGAGAAGAGGAGTGAAAGTCAGCAGGAGTAAGACACAATACATGTGCCTGAATAGGAGGGAGGGCGGCGAAAAGCTGGGAATGCAAGGAGCGGAGGTGGAGAAGGCGGATGAGTTCAAGTACCTGCGGTCGACCATCCAAAGCAGCGGAGAGCGCGGGAGAGAGGTGAAGAAGAGAGTACAGGCAGGGTGGAGTGGGTGGAGAAGAGCGTCCGGAGTGATCTGTGACACAAGAGTTCCAGCAAGGGGGAAGGGGAAGGTGTACAGAACGGTAGTGAGACCAGCTATGTTGTACGGTTTACAGGCGGTGGCACTGACTAAAAGGCAGGTGGCTGAACTGGAGGTAGCAGAGTTGAGGATGTTGAGATTTTCATTGGGAGTGACAAGGATGGACAGGATTAAGAATGAGTACATTAGAGGGACAGCTCAGGTTGAACAGTTTGGTGGAAAAGTGAGAGAAGCGAGACTGAGATGGTTTGGACACGTGTGTAGCAGAGATGAGAGTTACATTGGGAGAAGGATGCTGAGGATGGAGCTGCCAGGCACGAGGAAAAGAGGAAGCCAAAGAGAAGCTTTATGGATGTGGTGAGGGAGGACATGCAAGTGGTTGGTGTAAGGGAGGAGGATGCGCAGAACAGAAGGTGTTGGAGGCAGATGATCCGCTGTGGCGACCCCTAACGGGAGCAGCCCACAGAAGAAGACTGTTATTTCTACACTTTACTGTTATTTCAAAAATGTACTGTTATTTCTAAACTTTACTCATATTTCTTCACTTTACTGTTATTTCTAAACGTTACTGTTATTTCTACACATAACCATTATTTCTACACTTTACTGTAATTTCTTCTCTTTTCCTGCTATTTTTTACTCTTAACTGTTATTTCTCCACTATACTCTTATTGCTTCACTTTACTGTTATTTCTACACTTTACTCTTGTTTCTACTCGTTACTCTTGTTTTTACTCGTTACTCTTGTTTCTACTCGTTCCTCTTGTTTCTACTCGTTCCTCTTATTCCTACTCATTACTCTTATTTCTACTCATTACTCTTATTCCTACTCATTACTCTTATTCCTACTCATTACTCTTATTTCTACTCATTACTCTTATTTCAACTCGTTACTCTTATTTCTACTCATTACTCTTATTTCAACTCGTTATTCTTATTTCTACTCGTTATTCTTTTTTCTACTCGTTACTCTTATTTCTACTCGTTACTCTTATTTCTACTGGTTACTCTTATTTCTACTCGTTACTCTTATTTCTACTCGTTACTCTTATTTCTACTGGTTACTCTTATTTCTACTCGTTACTCTTATTTCTACTCGTTACTCTTATTTCTACTGGTTACTCTTATTTCTACGCGTTACTCTTATTTCTACTCGTTACTCTTATTTCTACTGGTTACTCTTATTTCTACTCGTTACTCTTATTTCTACTCGTTACTCTTATTTCTACTGGTTACTCTTATTTCTACGCGTTACTCTTATTTCTACTCGTTACTCTTATTTCTACTGGTTACTCTTATTTCTACGCGTTACTGTTTAGTTTTCATAAAGTTTTATCTTTCTGGTGCGTTGCAAAGACATTTCACTGTATCCATGTATGAACGTATGTGCATGTATGTGACACTCAAACAAACCCCTTGAACCTTGAACCTTGAACCTCGGTGGCACGCTGGTGCAGTGCATTGCACTGCTGCCTCACAGCAAGAAGGTCCTGGGTTCGATTCCCGCCTGGGGCGCTGTTGGCACCGTGCTCCGGCGGGTTATCTCCCAAATAGGAGCCTTTCTGAGTGGAGTTTGCATGTTCTCCCCGTGCTCACATGGGGTTTCCTCCACCTCACGTCAGTAAGGACCCCCACCAAAAACATGCACTCATCATCTGACCAGCGATGGACATTTATCACCAGAGGAGCCATTTCACCGGCCACCATCAAGCGTGTGTGTGTGCAAGCATGTGTTGTGGAGTGTCATGTGACGATTAAAGACTGTTTCTTTCTTTCTTTTCTTGAATCCGTTTCTTATTGTTCGTCGTTTGGGATTTGGGGGAATTCAGAGTCAAACTCCGCCCTCTAGCGGACTTCCGGGGAAACCGCACCGCGTCGGCCTGGGCCTCGGTGCGTGACGTCTTACGTCATCACGCAGAGCCAACGAGTGCCGAGCTCGTCATGGCGTGCACCGTGATTGGTCCGGCGGAGCGACGTCCCGCCTGGTTGCTAAGGAGACGCGTCGCGTCGCGTCCACGTCGCCGCGTTCCAAACGACAAGAGCAACGACACGCGGAGCGTCGCAGATAAGACGACGCCCGATCGAGCCGATGTTAGGGATCGACGCCGTTTGGGGAAGTTCTCGTCCAACATGGTGAAGCTGAGGGCGAGGTGCCTGCTCGTCGGTGGGTCTGAAATCAATGTTCCTCCAACCGTGCATGCTAACGGGGCTAGCATGTAGCTAACCCTAACCAGGATACCTCAACTTAACCATCTATAACAATATACCTCAACTTAACCATCTATAACATTATACCTCAACTTAACCATCTATAACATTATACCTAAACTTAACCATCTATAACATTATACCTAAACTTAACCATCTATAACCTTTTGTCCAAACTTCAGAATCTCTTTTTATACCTAATATACATTTTCAGACAGAAAGTAATGTTTGGGTGGAATAAACCCTTCAAGCTGTAGTTCGCTAGGTGGCGCTGTGGTGAGCAGCTGGTAGAAGTGACCACGTCCTCGCACTGTGGACTGAAGCTCCTGCCTCCTCATGTGCAGGAACTTACTGTTTGGCAAAAGTGGTTTATTTCCACAATCTGACTGAAACGTTTCCCTGCGGTGGGAGAAGTACTTGGACTGTTTATTTGAAAGTACACTGACACTATACTCCAGTAAAAATGAAACTACCCGACTCTACTTATGTACATATGTACATATAACTATTTTACATGTATTATTGTGTATTTATTATATGTATTAAAAGTAAAATGTCTGGTCATATCCAATGCCTTGATAGAACAGAGCCTGTCATGCAGAACCTTTGTTTCTGCACATCTTGCACTGGATTGAGAAATACTGTAAACACAGTCACTTTGGAAGTAACAAAGTACTTGTACTTGGTCCCAGCACTATTTCCCACCACCACATCGCTGCTATCCGTCTTCAGGGTGTGAAGCTCTGCTTTTGCACTTTTAAAGCCCAGGGGAATGTATTTCATGAAATCGACCAATGTTATATAAGTAGCTGCAGCTGGTGACTTTGCTCATACAAGCGTCTAAAAACATATCTACTGTACGTTACCTAAAAAAGATTTCAACCTGGCTTCTAATGTCCGCCGGGCCGGCACACGCAGCTTCGAAGTCTTTCTGCGTCTCCCACTCGGCCCCTCCCCGTTGCCGCCGTGTTTCGCGTCCCTCGTGTGACTTCCGGCCTGTGTCTGCGTGCAGGAGACGCGGCGGTGGGAAAGAGCGCCCTGTCACAGATGTTCAGCAGCGACGGCGCACACTTCCAGAAGAACTACAGCATGGTGAGGGCGTCTGTGCGTGATGTTGCACGTACACGTTATATCTATACACGTGAACAGACCCTCATGTTTCCAGTTTTTTTTATTTTTTATTATTTATTCATTGAATTGTCAGGGACAATGCAAAAACCATTGCAACAGGTTACAAAAACGTGAAACGGATGTGTTGCATGTGGGATTACAAGCCGAGGCAAATTTGCGACACCTGTCCCTGGTTGGGCTCTTCTGCTTAAAGGATGGTGATTGCACATCATCATTACCAGAAATACCTAAGTTAAAACAAGCACATAATAAGCAGTGACATTCTTTACGTGATCGTACCCTGCTTATTTCCTACGACGCTTGTTCTCGTCTCCTCGGCTTTTTACGTCTTTGTTGTTGTGTGAAAGCCCCAGAAAAGGAAAACCTGCTTCTCCGTGCGCATTCCCACGGAGCCCAGCGGCCAACTGGCTCCCGGTTTCGACAGCAAATGAGATGTGTGTCCGCGTAGTTCACGGTACCTCCCCCCCCCCCCCCCCCCCCAAAAAAAAAATTTCCGGTGCAAAAAAAAAAGTTCGTGAAGAGATTGTGAGGGAAAAAAAAAAAAAAAAAAGACGCAGCGCCCACGTTGGAGCGTGCGGCGGTGCAGGGCTGTGGCGTGCGGCGACGCCCCCTGCGTTCCGACAAACACACAAACAGGACGTTGGTTTTACTGTTAAGTCGAGCGGCGTGCGTGCATGTGTGTGTGTGCATGCGCGCGTGCGTGAGTGTGTGTTTTGTAAGAGACTGCTGACTCAGCAGTATTTGGCTTTCTGAGGTCACAGGAACATCAATAATTAATACAGCAGGATTCTCGAAAAAAATCACTAGCACACACACACACACACACACACACACACACACACACACACACACACACACACAGACACTAACTCACACTGTTCAGCAGCAAAATAGGGTTTAGATATATTTCCAAGGCCTGCGTCCATTTCTTTGCGATGCCGTTTGTACAGACTTCATCTTGTTGACTTGTCACTTGTAAGGACTCAGCATCTTGCCGAGGGTCACCGGCCCCAAGATGTGAATCACCTCCGTCCCCTCCTGCTGCTGACGGAGCTCGCCCTCCCATCCTTGGCAGCAGAGAGCCACAGGAGGAACACCTGATGATTATCGCAGAGGCCGGTTAACGGGTGCTGGGCGATGAGCTCGTCATCATTCTGATTACGCGCCAATTTCAAGTCGATTATTCCACTGAATGTTACCGGACGGAAGCTCCTCTGTTCCGAGTCCCGACGCCGTGGAGTTCAGTTTTAAAACTTGACCCCCCCGCCCGTTTAATGAACAGGCGTTCAGGTTCTGAGCGCCAGGAATGCGCGGGAGCGGCGAGACCACGGACCGGAGCGTTCCCGGTCGGGTTTTGCGCACTAAACCCCCTCCACCCCCCGACCGCCCGCCCTTTGCATTTCTCAAACTTTTGACTTTGAAGGTCGGACGGATGCGGTCGTCTATTCAGCTCACGCTCCGCTTTGAAATGTCAGGCGGCCCGTTAGCAGGATTCCAGCTTATTTGTTGCTAATAGGCTCTCATTGACATTCCAGCGACAGGCTTCGCATGCATCTCACTGGCTCATTAGGATACACCTAACTGGAACCGCTGTGTGTGTGCGTGCGTGCGTGCGTGCGGGGTTGTGATCAAGCTGGATTTCCATGCCCGTGTGCAACTATGTGTGTGTATGTCTGTATGAAGGGCTGCTGTTTGAGTAATGTTAATGCCAGACTCAATTTTCTGTGTGTGTGTGTATATGTGTATGTGCGTGCGTGTGCGTGTGCGCGTGCGCGCGTGCACATACTCCCGTGCTGGTCGCACTGCTATGGTCAGCTCTCAGGAGAGGAGATCAGAGCTGGTTTGTTGCTGATACATAAAGACGCCCGGTGAAGGTCGACCGCAGATCACTGGCAGATGGGCGGTGCAGAGGCGCCGGCTTCTCCTGCCCGGTCCACCTGGATCGGCTTCAGGTTCCCGGAGCCTGTTTAAGATTTAAATTCAGGCCCCAGCGCAGCTATCTAAATCTATCACACTAGCCACCGTTATGTCCGGATACACACTGTGGGAGCCTCCACCCACGGGTAGGGGTTTAGTGAGGGGCACGGAGTCTTTCTGGCAGTGGGGCGCCGACATGGCCCTGTGATTTATAACATATATTTTATACAAAAAGGCTCGCTGGTGTAAACGGATTTATAAAGTAACAGGAATAAGAAGTGTCTCTGATCCGCCTTGGTCGCGGTCTGGTCCGCCGGCGTTTCCACGCCCCGCACCAGGCCATCCCCACTGCGAGACAAGGCAACACATGGGAAAACTCTCCCCGGCCGGGTCCGACCCATCAGCGCTGACGAGGCTGACCACGCCCCCTCACCTGCCACACAAACGAAATGAAAAAACACAACCTCCCTTCCTTCCGTGTACTATAAAGATAGAAGGGCCGGGGATTGGGGAGGATCTCTGTTCAATTCGATTCCCATGCAAAGGGTCACGATTTGAGCCAATATCGATTCAGTACAATGTTGAAGAAATGGCTCACCATATCATTCTATATTGATGTTTTGACATTTTATACATCGTGAGACGTGCTGCCAACCTTTCAGTGTACCATCTGACGTGTATTGCAAAATATTTCACTGAACAAATTCAGACCAGCACACAAAGTAAATATTGTTGTTTGTGTTGTTTATCGACTTGTTGACACAAAAAAATAGAACCACTCAGACCCCGAGCGTCAATAAATGGATTCGGCCTCGTTGATACGTTCCCTTGGAGCGTAATTGGCTTTTTCCCGCTGTTGTCCAAGTGTTTTGTCACTTCTCCTCAGGCAGCGTGGAAGTTACTTCCTGAAGTAGTATCGTATTGTCATCCTATGAAGACTTACCTGTAAATCACAATCCACAGTTTTAGAGACAAATCAGCTATAATGAGAAATGACCTGTCTGATTCATATTTCAAATTGCTGCATGGGGAACTTCAGCTGGATTTGATGTAGATGAGATGTAGGATTTTTGTGCTTTTATTTGGTGATGGTACATTTTTTTTCCATATCACCCAGCTCTAGTCACCAGTCAGAGTAGAAACTGGTGAGGGGTGTTTCCCAGTTCGCCTCACAGTAAAAGGAAATGATGCATCGACTGTGCTCGCCCGTCGCTATGTGGCCAGTGAAGCCGCTTAGAGCCGGCCGAGCTCCTAATTAGCACCGCCCGACTCCCGGCATGGGCCCAAATACCACCTCGCGCCGTAGCTCAGTAGCAAGAGTGGTTCCACAGGGAGGGATTTCTCCATTTCTGTGCTGTTCTCTCGTCCCCTCATCCTCCCATCATCTTGTCTTTTCTTGTCCGCATTTTTCTTTTCAATTGTGTTTGTTTTTCCCCTCTTCTCTTGTCCTTTATTGTCCTCAAACCGCTGAGCCACTGTGCCACTGTGGCTCCTCGGAGCTACGGTGCCACTGAGGCCACTAGCAGCCACGATGTCACTATATCTAGTAGCACTTTGGCCACTAGTAGCCGTAGTGCCACCATGGGTACTAGAGCCACAATGCTGCCACTATGACTACTAGTTGCCATGGTGCCACTATGACACCTAGTTGCCACGGTGCCACTATGGGCACTGGAGCCACAGTGCCACTATGGCTACTAATAGCTACGATGCCACCATAGCTACTAGTAGCCACAATTCCTGTGGTTACTACTAGCCACTGGTCCACTGGGCCACTTGTAGCCGCAGTGTGAAAGTAGCCTGTGATTCGTATGCAGGAGCCACTGAGTTTTAAACTACAAAAAGAAAAATATTGACACGTTATGATAACTTTATGCGGAGCTTTACATGTTGTGCATGCGTGACATCCACCTTTTGCATTTTCAATTAGACGACCGGAGTGGAACTGCTAACCAAGTCTGTCAACATCCCAGAGACCAACGACACCGTGGTACGTCTGCCTGATTTTCATTTGAATTTATTTCATTTGAAGATGGAACAAAAACTTTAAACTCAATTTGCACTAATGGCTCCAAAGCTGTGTCTGAGGTGCTATTTATAGCTTTATCCCTGACCCAGTGCATCTATTATTTGATTGCTATTGATTGATATCGTCTCCTGGTTCTCTCCAGGAGCTGTTCATCATCGACTCTGCAGGGAGGGAGACGTTCGTCGAGGCCTGTCAAGAGATGGTGCATCCCTCTACACACACCATCACACACCCTAACCCTGCAAAAGCAACAACCTTCAACAAACTGCCCTCGCGGAAAAACAATCCCATAATGTTCTCACTCACTCTCTCTCTGTCTCTCTCTCCTCTAGTGGGGACAGCCGTCTCTCTTCTTCCTGGTGTTTGATCTGACCAGCGAGCAGTCCTTCGCCAACTGCGCCCTGTGGGTGGAGAGGGTCCGTGCCCACTGCCGAGGCCTGCACGTCCCAGGTATTACAGCGCGTTCGCACCTCAGCCTCATTTTGCGATCATTGTTGATCCCCCCGAGTCATTGGCGTCAGAATCTTTTAAATTATTATTTAGAGTGTGGCTCCCGCTCAGTGGGGAGAATGCCACCACAAGATTTTGATGCCGCTCTGATCACTCGGGTTAACGGAGCGTCGGCTGGTTCAGTGCACTGGCTTTTAACTTTCTGAATGCAGAACTTTCCACCTCGGCGAGGAACTATTACACTTTGTGCCGGGGTTTCAACTTCTCCCTCCTCTTTTTATTTCTTTAACTCCTCTTCAGTCATTGAAAACAAACTTGTGAGAGCCGAGAGGGAGACGAGAATGTAATGGGTCGGTCAGCCTCGATTCCTGGGGGCACCAAGCACTTGCCTGCCTTGCCTGTCAGTACTTTAGACCTCTGGGTGGGCTTCTGTCATAGCTCGGCCGCCACACCGGGGCAAGTTCCTATAATAAACAACACCTCAAATTCTTATTTTTGAAGATCATAGGATTCGGGGGGTGGATGAAGAATACTCGGGACTCAAGCCCCAGAAGCCCGGGTCTATCGACCTCCCTGCTTTATACCCATGGCCCAGCATCTCACTGTCTACTTCTTGTAATTTATCTTCAAAATTGGCCCTTAAATTTTGTGCGCGTGTGTGTGCATGTGCGTGTGTGTGTGTGTGTGTGTGTGTGTGTGTGTGTGCGTGTGCGTGCGCGCGCGATTCAGGGGTCCTGGTAGGCAACAAGTCAGACCTGTCAGGGAGGAGAACGGTCCAGGGATCAGTGGCCCAAGAGTGGGCCCAGAGCCAGGGCTTGGATTACCACGAGACCTCTGCGGTGAGAAAAACAGGCCTTCCCCAGTTCTCTCCTTGCAGTGGGATTCAAGCTGATTCTTGAACCGCAAACCGCTCTGCCGGCTGCAGTTCCAAGAGCAGAAATATTTCTAAAGTCACATATGAACTTTAATGTGTGTAACGCTTCTCGTGTGTGTGTGTGTGTGTGTGCGTGTGTGCGTGCGTGCGTGCGTGCGTGCACGTGCGTGTGTGTGTACCTTGCAGAAGCAGACGGAGAACTGCGACGCTCCCTTCCTCCACGCCGCCCAAGCCTTCCACTCCCTTTACCGGGAACGACAGGAGGCGTTTCAGAGCCTCAAAGCTGTCACCTAGAACCGCTCCCATTGTAACGCGTTTTGTTTGTCCATTTGTTTTTCTAATGCACGATTTGTCGTTGTCCACGTCCCGGGACGATGGCTTATTAAACAAAAAGTGAGACGAAAAGAAAGACTCCGCAAACCAGTCGGCGCGTGCAACGCCAACGCCGGACGCAGGCACCGGCGGTGCTCTGAGCTGTCCTGTTTTGTTTTTCGTAAACGCAGTTATTTTCCTCCGAGCTGCAGAGCGACGCTCACACCTACTGACACGAGTATGATGCCGAACCAGAGCTTGGTTGTGTGGTAAGCTGTGGTCAACCTGGTGTAAGGTTTGCCGGAGTGCAGGGTTTCTACAGGGCCCTAAAATGTCTTCAATTCAGTTTTGTATAAATATTAGTCCTTAAAGTTCATTGTGGTTCCGCCTGCCACACGCCACCCAAGGGGCGTATTCAGCGACCTCCGGCACAGAGACACAGACGACGGGGTTGAGAATACACAGTTTATTGTAGAGAGTGGGCGCGGTGGAACAAGCCCGGAGCAGATGGACACGTGTCGCAACCAGGGCTCCTCCCTCCTCAGTGTGTGTGGGGATGGGGCTTTCACCTGTTGCTCGTTAGACCAACCAGCGAGCAAGGTGTGCAGCCACACTGATCCTGGGTCCCAAATACCTAGAGCCAGGACAGGTGTGGCTGCTCCAACCACACCATCCCCACACCGCAGTCATTAAATAGTCTTAAATTTGAATTAATTCCAACATAAACATTTAGTCCGATTTAATTATCCCCCCCCAACAACTTATACCTCAGTGGACGCAGGATGTCTTTACCAAAGATGCCACAGGACCCAGTATTACCTTGTGTATATTCACTATCATCGGGTAAGATCCTTTATTGAAATGTGGCAATATATCCAAATTTCCCAAGCTGAACTTCCCATGGACAAGAGCTCGAATTTCACCGGAAAGTGTCAGACGCTTCGCACCCGTAGTTGCGAGGCGTCTAAAAGGTTTGTGAACGTCTTCGTCGGAACTCCCCTTTCTCCTCCCTCCTTTCTCCCCTCTTTTCCCACCCCCACCCTCTTCAGAGATGGGCCTCCCTCGCCCTCTCTCTCTCTCCTGTGTTGCTGACTCCCCAGCTGCAGGGCTGCCCTCGCTCCAGTGGTGTCGGCAACCGGCCAATTGCCTCACTAATTAGCCCCTTACCATTCATACCGGGTCAGAGGCGCGCCCTTGTCCTTGGCGCTGCCTCTCACAGACGCCATTTAGGTCTTTATCCTGTTACGCAGTGAAGATGAATTTGCCGTTCATGAATCATGGGCACTATTTATCTGTTTATTCATTCCTTTCACTCGGTGCTGGAGATGTACTGTGGAGAGCGACGCAAGCTCTGGTCTAAAAATACTTTCATTAAACGCTGAGGTACTCAGAGTGAAGGGGAATTTGTTTTGCAATCGTGACCATTCTTGTCATTTTGTTTTGAAATGAAACGCGGTCCATTTATATGCCTCCGTGTCGAGCAGCTGGTAATTTTAAGTCTGGCAAAGTGTTAATGTACTCACTTGAGCGAGCGGCCATAATTACAGTAATTAGCATCTCTGTGATTTCTTTCTTTCTTTGCGGTTCCTCTCCGTCGTCTCGGCCTCTTTGTACACTTCAGGATTTATTTATTTTTTTAATCCGGGCGGGTCCGCGCGTGACGGCATCAACAGCAGGTGATCATTTGGAAACGCCTTCAGCTTCGTCACCTTCTTGTTGCCTTTTTACATTTGAGTTTGTCCAGGTGACCAAGGCAGAGGTCCTCAGCCAGAGTCCACCCAATGTTCTCCGGGAAGCCTTGTTTGACAGGATGATCCGTTACGACAATAAGATCATTCCATTTACAATGGCGTGAGAACACTGCTTTTGTACACTGTGGATTCATTCACATCTTTGAACTACATCGGATACATCCTCGACTTGGAAGTGCTTTGGGTCGTCCGTTCCTCACCAATTCCCGAGAATCAAACTGAACATCCATTAATATTCCCAACCCGGCTCCCCACACCTCACTGTCTGCAGCAGAGCGTCACATGCTGACTGTGCACTCTTTGGCCACAAGAGGGGCCAAGTTTGGTTGATTCCCCGTTTGGCTGAAAGTAACGGACCGTGACCTCTACGCCTTTTGTCTTTGGAGCTGAAGTCAAAGCCTGAGGCCGCTCTCGGCTGCTTTGAATATGTCTGTGATATTGATTGTTAACATTAGGGGTTCTCCAAGGACCCCCATGGGGGGGTCCCTAACAAAGTCATTGATGGTTAAACTTCACCGTTATTTCATGTACGAGATGTTAGCACTGTTAGAGAATGGACAATAATGACTGTTTAGATCCTCCTTTCATCACCGTTACCTCCCAAACTAGACCATCAAGATTGGGGTCTCAGAGATGGAGACTTATCAAATGGGGTCCATGGCATACTGCGGATCAAACCGAGGCTCCTTAATTCGAAGAAAAGTTTAGAAACACAGATTTACAGGACTCAAACAGCGTGATAGCGCTGCATTTTGCAAAGACTAGAACTGTTAAAATTCCAAATTATAATTCATAACCCGGAGTGCAGCAGCAGCAGCAGCTTGGATGGTCACGCCTTGCTTGCCACGGCGGGGCGTCCCGGGGGACGGAAGGGGCTGGACCTGGCGCCATGGAGGTTCCTGTGGGATGCGTTGGGCTTTGCGTGAATGGGATGAGGAGTCAGTGTTCACAGGCCGAGACACGCCTATACACCTAAAATATTTGAAGGATGTACCCGATTTCCAACCAATTGCAGATTGCTCTTCGGTGTGCCGAAGCCAAAACACAACCAGCTTTTCATTCATTGTACAAACAACTGGAGTATCACGCCGCTTGAATATTGTAGGATCAAATGGCAAAACTACTTTTTCGGGTATGCGCGTAGAGAGGGACAGACTAATACTGACACCAGGAGGAAGTCTGGTACCAAGAACAACAATAAATGGGCAGATATTACAAATAAAATAATCAAATGTTTTGTTCTAATGACCCCAAACGAACAACTCCAGAGTTGAGACGGTTCAACTGAAGTGTGGCGTGAGCTCAGGTCGGATCGGCGCGCCGAAAGCTTACCATTCTTAATCGGTGTTGGCGGGAAAGCGGCATCAGTCCGTGACATTTTCTTTGTGTTTTTGGCTCGAATAAGTCCTTCTTCCTCTATGTGTGATGTGAATTGATCACGCGTCGCGCGGAAATCTCACAAACTCCGTTCACTTGCTCCATGCCGCCCATCCCGGTCTCTCCGTCTCTCTCGCTCAGATGCGGTTTGCTTGAATTAATATTTAATACTTTGAACAGATTTGATTTGAAACTGAATTAGTCTCATATGCCCAAACTTCTCTTTCGCTGTCTCTCCCGGTTCCCTCTCTCTCTCTCTCTCTCCCTCTCTCTCTTAGCACGGCTCGTTCTATAGCCTCAAACGGTCCCTGACCTAAAAAGCTTGCTAATTGCAGGTAAGGGAGGACACAGCAGCTGTTCCCCAGCTCTCCTCGCTCCTCTCCCGCTTTCGGGGGCTGCAGCACAACAAAAATAAGCCACAACGCCTCCGAGCCCAACCCAAATAATCAAACCAAAGACTAAAGACTTGCCGTGAAAAGTAAAACCTGTGTTTTTATTTTTTTCTTTACGAAGGACCGCGCACCGAAAATAAAATGAGATTGCGGGAGGGCCCCCGACTCGCCGTGCGCCAGGGTGGTGCGCGAGGCGTTGCTCGGTGCACGCAAGGTCACCAGGCAGAACAAAATGTGCAGAGGAGGGGAAAAAAATAAAAAATAAGCAAAAAACCGCTGCGATACCTCCGGACCAGAGGGGGGCAGCATACACACATGCACGCCACACACACACACACACACACACACACAGAGACACACACCCCTCCCTCTCAGTTCTCGCTCTCCTCTCTTCAGTGATCACAGCAGTGCTGCAGAGAGACATGCCAGCTACTTTGATCATCGCACCAGGGGAGGGAGAGGGGGAGAGAGAGAGAGAGAGAGAGTAAGGAGGGAAAGAGAACGCTTCATTCAGTGGGACATGATGGCTGACGCTCCACATTGGGGGGGGGGGGGGGGGGGGAAACATTTTATATATATATATATATATATATATATATATATATATATATAAGATTGGTATTTATAAAAGTTCCTTTCGCAGCTGATGAAATGACGTGTTGGGGCGAGAGAGAGAGAGACTATGCAAATGAAGGGATGAGCCAGCAGAGGGTTAGGCCCGAGAGTTCGTGACAGAAGAGAAAGACGGATAACTATGGAGGGACGGCGCGTGGTGGAGGGTGGTGCTGGGGCAGGGATGGCGACGTGCCCGCCGGCCCCCTGTGTTAGTTCACCTCCGCCGCAGACGGGGACAGAAGCGAGAAACGACCCCACACCGTGCCTCACAGTGCTTGCGCCCGGAGGAGCCGCTGCACCGTCCAGGCCCCCGGATAAAACCGAAGTGCCGCGGCCCCAAGGACGCCGCGCGGCGCTTTGGTGTCGTCCCGGCCTCGTTGAAAGCGGTTTGAAGACGAGCCGCGGGGGCCTCGTTGGTGAGCAAACTGCCTTGTGTCCGGTGAGCGAGCCGCCCACGTCCACCCGGACACCCACCTGGACATGTATGTGCGCGTGTCCCAAAACGCTGGACCCGGTCCCGCGCCGACAGGCCGGCACCCCGCCCGGACCGCCCGCCCCTCAGTCGGGGGGCCCCCACGCCGATCGATGACCTGCGCAAAGGCGAGGCCTGCCATACCGCCACCGGCTGGATGCCCCGCCCGCCCACAAGCCCCCCAGCGCCCACCCACGTGGCCGAGTGCGCGTGGCGCAGCACGTCCCGACGCCCCCCCCGGCCGACACCCGCAGACCGCCGGATATGTGGCCCCTCCACTACCACAGGCACCCGGGGCCAAGGCCGACAGCCGCCCCCCTCGCACCGTAGCCCACGCCCACGAGGGCGAGCGGCCTCCAAAGGGCCCCGGAAGGCACCCGGCGGCGCTCCCCGCAGCCGGCGTACCAGCACCAGGGGCCTCCAGGAACCTCAATCTATCTATGGTTCTGTCGTTCACACAGGACACCACAGAGACACATTCTGTTCCCGACAGCGGGGGGGAGGGGGGAGGGGGGAGGGGGGAGGGTTTCCAATTTTTATTCATCGTCAGGACTTGATGCATCCAAGTTCAGAATCATTCAGTTTTGGCACCTTGAAAGACTTTAGGCTTCTTTGTTCTTTTTAAAATACTCATTTACAACAACACAACGCAAAAAATAAAAAAAAATCCTGAAAAAAAACAACAACAAAACAAAAAAAAAACGGCAAAAAGAAGAAAGAAACCGCGACGAGTAAATAGACTAAGGCTGCGTGAGCGTTGAAAATAACAAAGAAAGACATCGTTATGTTCCGAAAGATGACCGCCGACTCCTCCTTCTCAAAATAAAAAAAAGCAAAACATTAAAGTCTGATTTGATAAGCGTAATAAAGTCCCCCCCCCCCCCCCCGCACCCTTAAAAAAAAAAAAATAAAATAAAAAAAAATAAATTAGAAATAGACACAGTACGGTAACATTAAATTTCTGCTTTGACACAACCACCCGCTTTACATCCCATCCTGGTTGAGAAAAAAAAAAACACCGGCTCCTTCGAAAAGCAGACTGGGTCATTTGGATTAGCATGCATGTAAATTTACGTTTTCTCTTTTTATTTATTTATTTATTTTTATTTTTTTTTTCCCCGTTCCGTTTCAGTCACCTCCGTCTTCGGCACGCTCCGTCTTGTCCTCCCCGGGAACCACCCCAGCGCGTCCGTCCACAGCCGGCGCCGAGCTCCGTCGGGACTCCCTTACCCAGAAACCCTCCCCCCCCGCGCCGCCCCACCTTTTTCCTCCGCTCGCGCCCGCCCCCACACACACACACACACACACACACACACACACACACGTCCGGTCGACCCCTGAACAAAGATGGCTGCCGGGGCCTCTCGTCTCGTCTTTGTCTGTTTGTTTTTTTTCCGTCTCCCCCGAAAAGGCCAGAAGGGTTTGTTTTTGTCGTTTTCGTTTCTGGAAAAAAATCAAATCAAATCAAATTGCGGATAAAACTGTCCGCCGGGGGCGGGAGGGCGGCCCTTCCCGCCGGACGGTCCAGTCGCAGCGAAGCCTCCTCCTTGGTTTCCATGACGACTCGGGTGAGTTCAGTTCGCGTTCGAGTCATTTTTGTTCTTTTTTTTTTTTTGCACCCCTCGTTTTCTTTTTTATTTTTTTTTGCGCCAGGGAAGTCTAGTCTTAACTGATTTAACATATATATTCAGACTATTCATATATAATCAATACATGTATTAACTTGATGTTTTGCTCTCGTGGGTGTGTACTTTCTGTTGTTTGTCTGTTTTGTTGTTTTGTTGCCTAAACGACTCCCTGCTTCTAAAAGCCCCCAAACCGCACCAGCGATTCACAGTATTGATGCGAATGAAGAATGAACTCAAGAGGAAACAGCAACTGAAGAAAGGGGTTTGGGGGCGGGGCGGCGGCCGTGGCTGGGGGGCGGGGTGGGGCGGGAAATTAGGCCCCGCCCATTATCCCAAACGACAGAGAAAAGACCCACAATGCCCGGCGGCAGCAGCCCGGCCCCTCCCGCCACTTACATAATTCTACATTCCCATGAGCGCCTCCCCGCCCCACACACACACACACACACACACACACACACACACACACACACACACACACACACTCAAACACCGCCCTCACCCGCCCACCCCACACCCCCACCCCCACAGCCCCCTGTAATCTTTACAAACATGTTCAGAAATTCGTTAAACAACAGTGGATGGAAAAAATCATGCATTTTTCGCCTTTTTCCGCATTTTTTCTCTCTTTTCTGCGTTGTTCTGTTTGCGTTCTTTTAAACTTGCCGTTGAACAGGGGGTGGGGTGTTGGTGGTGGTGGTGGCGGCGGCGGCGGCGGCGGCGGGGGGGCGATTGGGGACCCTCCCTCCCCCTCCCACCCCCGCCCCTCGGGCCGACTTCATTTCACCCCTCCCACCTCCACCATCTCCGTTTTCATCCGATCGTCCTCGCCGCCCCACCTGCCTTTCCTTCCTCCATCTATATTCACCCCTCCACCCCCACCCTCCGCCTCCAGTCTCCCTCCGGGTCTCTCTCCCGCTCGCCCCCCCTCCCCCTCCTTCTCTTTCCCGTCTCATACGGGCGTGGTGCGGCGGTTGGCGGCGTTGCCGTGGCCCCCCGAGTCCTTCAGGTCCTTCTGGATGCAGTTGTGGACCTGCAGGAAGTTGTGGTCCCGCTCGGCTGTGGAGTTGTAGGTGGAGGTGGCGTCCAGGGCCGTCTGCGCCCCCTTGGGCAGCGTGTACATGGACAGCTCGGTGGAGGGCAGCGCCCCGAAGGCCTTGAGCCCCACGGGCGAGGCCTCGCGCGACTGTGACGGGTCCGTGGAGCGGGACGAGGAGCGCGAGCGGCGCCGGTAGCGGTAGCGGTAGCTGGGGATGCGCGTGATGGTGGCCGCCCCCTGGAGGTAGTCGGCGGCGCGCGCCCCCACCCGCAGCTCGCGGTGGCGGTCGATGAACATGTGCACGGCCAGCACGCCCACCATCTCGGCCATGATGAAGGACAGGGCGCCGAAGTAGAAGGACCAGCCGTACGAGTAGCTGTTCTTCTTGGAGTCGCTCTTGGACGGGTCGCCGGCGTTGGCGGATATGTAGACGATGATGCCGATGATGTTGCTCAGGCCTGAGAGACGCGGGAAACGTTCAAACACAACGTTAGACCGAAGAGCTACGCGGGGGCGGAAAGAAAACCATCACCCACCCCCTGCCCGTAAAAGCAAAAAAAAAATAATAATAATATTTTTTTACTGGGTCAGTGAAAAGAAACGGGGCGTCCTGAAATGGGGGTGAGTATAAAACACAGCTCGTTGGCGCTCGTTCCCTCTTTTTTATTTGACTTTTTTATTTTCATTTTATTGGACGCCCCTCCGCCCCATAAGCCTCCGTTCATCGCTCTGGTCGAGACTCCGAGGCTTCTCCGTCTTACGGTGAATCTCTGCAGCCCTGTCCCGACGACTGTCTGCGCCTTCATTTCCTGTCATGGTAATGGAGCTCACGTGTGCCTTGTCTTTCTTTCCTTCTTTCCTTCCTTCCCTTCTGCTTTCCTTCTTTCTTTCGCCCGTCCCTCACCAGACAGACAGACAGTCGGGCAGACAGACAGACGGAAGGACAGACAGACAGAGGGCTGGTTCGGATGGATCAGAGCAGTATCAGGGACACCTTATTTTTAGTGTGTAATCCCACTGGTCTCCTATCAGCCTAGCAACAGGGCGAGAGACGGGGCCATGAGAGAGAGAGAGAGAGAGAAAAAAGTAGAGGAAAGAGAAATTTGCACCCCTTACTTCTGACTCGGAGGGGAAAATAGTTATCTGGCACAGCGCAGTAGGCCATGGCCTAGAACCAGAGCCCCACACACACACCTATCTATCTATCTATCTATCTATCTATCTATCTATCTGTCTATCTATCTGTCTATCTATCTATCTATCTATCTATCTATCTATCTGTCTATCTGTCTGTGTCTGTCTGTCTGTCTGCCTGTCTGTCTGTCTGCCTGCCTGTCTATCCCAAAAGCATGCATGCAAGCCGCACGTATGCATGTGTGCGTGCGTGCGTGCGTGTGTGTGTGTGTGTGTATTTGCGTACACACCATACCCGTCGTCTACCTCCACACCCACATCTGCTTTGCGCCCCTCTCTGCCCTCCTTCTCTCACCCTCTCACCTTCCTAGCCTCCCTCCCTCCCTCGCTCGCTCGCTCCCTCCCTCCCTCCCTCGCTCCCTCGCTCCCTCCCTCCCTCGCTCCCCCTGTACCTGCGGAGACGAAGAGGATGCCGGAGCTCAGGATGATGTTGTGCCGTGACTTGTAGAACTCGCTGGCAGCGATGCACAGCCCCCCCA
>NC_137191.1:2017500-2025000 GCF_960531495.2 Zeus faber
GGGGGGGGGGGGGGGGAAGCAAACTGCGTATGAGTGGAGGGATGGAGGGAGAGAGAGAGAGAGAGGGAGGTAGAGAGAGGGGGGGGGGAGGTGGATGTCTCATGGGCGGTGCAGGGGAGAGAGGAAGAAGAGAGAGAGACAATGACTGACAAAATGCAAATGAGAGCGAGAGACGGAAAGAAAGAAAGATGGTGAGGCTCATTAAGAGGGATTTTGTGTGTGTGGGTGTGTGTGTGTGTGTGTGTGTGTGTGTGTGTGTATGTGTGTGTGGGGCTTGGTTCAGCTCCAGTGGTAATTGTATGCCCTCCCAAACCACTGCAATTAAATAGGCCCTTGTTAATTGGCGATTGAAGGATGAAACACCAGTAGCCAGTTTTTAAATGGGCACGGAGTAGCCGTGCAACACACACACACACACACACACACAGACGGAGACACACACAGAGGGAGGTCGAGGGAGGTAGAGTTAGAGTAGAGGGAGGTAGAATAGAGGTAGAGTAGAGGAAGAGTAGAGCAGAGTGGAGGTAGAGTAAAGCAGCCGGAAGAAGAGGTAGAGTAGAGGGCGGTAGATTAGAGGCAGAATAGAGGTCGAGTAGAGCAGGGTGTAGGTAGAGTCGACCAACTCAGCCCTCATCACGGGGCGTGGCCCTCCCCGCCGGAGGAGGAGCCCCGCGCTCAGCCGCCGTGGTTTTAGGCGAGCGGGGAGGAGCCCCGCCCGACCCCGCGGCCGTCAGGGACCAATCGGGAAACGGGCGCGGGATGACCTCACGGCGGTTAAGGATAGGTCAGTGTAGCGCGATGAAACGTCCTTTCATGAAGTATTAACATCCTAACCTACTCACTGACTCATTATAGGATGTGCGTGTGTGTGTGCGGGTGTGTGTGTGTGTGTGTGTGTGTGTGTGTAAAGGGGGTGAGAGAGAGAGGGAGAGAGAAGCTGTAATGTCAATACGTACGTACTCAGGCCAGAATCTTTTTTTTTTTTTTGTTCTCTGTGATAATTTCAGCTTTAATGCTCGGCGCGCTCAGCGGAGCAGTACTCAAAGTCAAGGCTTGGTTTTTAAATATTTAAGGCCGTTAAAAAAAAAAAAAAAAAAAAAAAGAAAAAGGTCGGGGGCCGTCGGGTTATGATAATGAAGTGGTAATCGGCAAATTTATTCAAAGAACTTCCCATATTTGACACTTTATTTAGCGATTCACTTTCATAGGCGTCATTATATATCCCACCGATCGATGACATCACGTCGGTTGAAAATCACTCAAAACTGACGAAACTGACAATCTTACCAACGTCGCAACTGTTTTCCCCACATTTGAGGATTAAAACGCGGTCACCAGGGACAGCGCGTGAGTCCAGCCTCCGGGAAAAGACGGAGCCGGGGCTTAGTCCATGAAAAGACTTTTTCCAATGTGAGCTGTGTTTTAATTTAATCTCCAAACCCCGAACAGCCCAATTCATTTCTGCACAATTTTAACACACAAGCCAACAATGGAGGGAGCTATTAAAGATAATTGGAAAAAAAATGTGGAATTAGGTTCCCACCCTCCTTTGCTCCGACTTATTTAGACGAGGCAATTACTTTAACTATCAGCGGACCTGCGCTCACAACACGGAGATTTGATGCGTGTGAGTGTGCGTGTGCATTTGTGCGTGTGTTGTGTGTGTGTGTGTGTGTGTGTGTGTGTGTGTGTGTGTGAGTGCATACGTGGGTGCGTTGGTGCGTTTGTGTGTGTGTGTGTGTGTGTGTGTGTGTGTGTGTGTGTGTGCGCTTGTCACTTAAAGTATCATCGCTGGAAAAATATTGTACATAATTAAAGTACAAAAAAAAAAGAGAATAAAAAGATAATTTATTTCTCAAGTATGAGTAGAAATATTCCAAAAGTACCTTGAGTGTGAGTTACTTTTCAAGTGCCTCCAATGATCGACATCGTATCAAGATATTTGAGCCACTAAAGAGAGAGAAAGTCAAACGGCAGAACTCAAAGCAGAACGAATGAGCGCCTGACCCTCAGAGGCCGGGCGTGGCGGGTGCGGGTGCGGGTGGGGGTGGGGCTTGGGGGCGAAACAGCGCTGGAAGGACAATTCGCGTGCGGAGCTTTGCCGCGACGAACGCCGCTCCGTGAGGCGGCGGCGCTCAACCCCTCCCCACATTTGAGGGATCCCTCAGTCTGGCGAGCGTCCCACGAGGGGGGAGAGAGAGAGCGAGGACGGTAGGGAGGCAGGGCCGGGGGGAGTCAGCGACTTCAGCGGTTTACTTTTCAAGACGTTTGTCACAGATATTATTCCTTAATTGGAGTGATTCAACACTGTTGTGTTTTTGTTTGGACAAATCAGGTTTTAATGCAGGTGAGCGAGGCGGGCAAGTGTCGTTTATTCAGGAGTGTGAGGTGGAAACGGGAGGTTATGAACCTGATCATTACAGGAACTGGTTATCAGAACGAAAAACGACTAGGGATTGGAATAAATGGAAAATCGAGGAGGTTCTTGGGTTTCTCTCTACGAGGTAAGTATGAAAGAAAGTCCAAAGTGAGTTTTGTGAGGGAGGCGGGTGGACCAAAAAAAAAATGCGCCGCCCCAATGACCCCAGGAAAGCAGTCACATCATTTACACCTACGAGGGGTTGCGTCGGCTCGGCTAGTCGACTAGCCGACTAATACCCGACTAATAAGTCGACATTGTTCAGAAACATTGAATGGGTTGCAGTACAAGTCCCAGCCAGAGGGAGCAGCACTGAGCAGGCAGGATTGAGGAGCGGCTCATATTGGAGCCTAAAAGTCATCTATGGGGGGGTAACGATTTAATGGGCGGTGTCAGACCTTTGGATTTAGACGCCTGACACCTGTCACCACCATCACTCCGAAAGAAACAAATTCCAAAGGATTTTTTTAAGGAAGAGTTGCCACCGCGCTGTGATTGTGAAACTCCTGAATGAACCGCTCTGTTTTATGCCGGTTCATGTTTTTGTTGTGGACAACTCACCCGCTCAGTCATCTTTGCAGCAATATTCCAACAAATTACAGAACAATGCTGACTGGTAAACTATCTGTCTGTCTGTCTGTCTGTCTGTCTGTCTATCTATCTATCTAGTCCTACTCACCATTTGTCCATCTGTCTGTCTGTCTGTCTGTCTGTCTCTCCACCCGTCCATCTGTCTATCTATCTAGTCTTACTAGTCGTTTGCCTGTCTGTTTGCTGATTCAATGATCATCTCCTTCTTTAAGGAGAAACCAGGCTGAATGCAGTTTCCCTGCTCGGTGTCTACTATACTAAAGGAGCAAATTAAAGTGGCTTTACGCCCTCGCTTGGTACCAGCAGCCTCTCTTGCTTGGTACCAGCAGCCTCCCTCGATTGGTACCAGCAGCCTCTCTTGCTTGGTACCAGCAGCCTCCCCCGCTTGGTACCAGCAGCCTCTCTTGCTTGGTACCAGCAGCCTCCCTCGATTGGTACCAGCAGCCTCTCTTGCTTTGTGCCAGCAGCCTCCCCCGCTTGGTACCAGCAGCCTCCCCCGCTTGGTACCAGCCGCCTCCCCCGCTTGGTACCAGCAGCCTCCCTCGCTTGGTACCAGCAGCCTCCCCCGCTTGGTGCCAGCAGCCTCCCCCGCTTGGTGCCAGCAGCCTCCCCCGCTTGGTACCAGCAGCCTCCCTCGCTTGGTACCAGCAGCCTCCCTCGCTTGGTACCAGCAGCCACCCCCGCTTGGTACCAGCAGCCTCCCTCGCTTGGTACCAGCAGCCTCCCTCGCTTGGTACCAGCAGCCTCCCTCGCTTGGTACCAGCAGCCTCCCCCGCTTGGTGCCAGCAGCCTCCCCCGCTTGGTACCAGCAGCCTCCCCCGCTTGGTACCAGCAGCCTCCCTCGCTTGGTGCCAGCAGCCTCCCCCGCTTGGTACCAGCAGCCTCCCCCGCTTGGTACCAGCAGCCTCCCCCGCTTGGTACCAGCAGCCTCCCCCGCTTGGTACCAACAGCCTCCCTCGCTTGGTACCAGCAGCCTCCCTCGCTTGGTACCAGCAGCCTCCCTCGCTTGGTACCAGCAGCCTCCCCCGCTTGGTGCCAGCAGCCTCCCTCGATTGGTACCAGCAGCCTCTCTTGCTTGGTACCAGCAGCCTCCCCCGCTTGGTACCAGCAGCCTCCCCCGCTTAGTACCAGCAGCCTCCCTCGCTTGGTACCAGCAGCCTCCCCCGCTTGGTACCAGCAGCCTCCCCCGCTTGGTACCAGCAGCCTCCCCCGCTTGGTACCAGCAGCCTCCCCCGCTTGGTACCAGCAGCCTCCCTCGCTTGGTACCAGCAGCCTCCCCCGCTTGGTGCCAGCAGCCTCCCCCGCTTGGTGCCAGCAGCCTCCCCCGCTTGGTGCCAGCAGCCTCCCCCGCTTGGTACCAGCAGCCTCCCCCGCTTGGTACCAGCAGCCTCCCCCGCTTGGTGCCAGCAGCCTCCCCCGATTGGTACCAGCAGCCTCTCTTGCTTGGTACCAGCAGCCTCCCCCGCTTGGTACCAGCAGCCTCCCCCGCTTGGTGCCAGCAGCCTCCCTCGATTGGTACCAGCAGCCTCCCTCGATTGGTACCAGCAGCCTCTCTTGCTTGGTACCAGCAGCCTCCCCCGCTTGGTACCAGCAGCCTCCCCCGCTTGGTACCAGCAGCCTCCCCCGCTTGGTACCAGCAGCCTCCCTCGCTTGGTACCAGTAGCCTCCCTCGCTTGGTACCAGCAGCCTCCCTCGCTTGGTACCAGCAGCCTCCCCCGCTTGGTGCCAGCAGCCTTCCCCGCTTGGTACCAGCAGCCTCCCCCGCTGGGTACCAGCAGCCTCCCCCGCTTGGTACCAGCAGCCTCCCCCGCTTGGTACCAGCAGCCTCCCCCGCTTGGTACCAGCAGCCTCCCCCGCTTGGTGCCAGCAGCCTCCCCCGCTTGGTACCAGCAGCCTCCCCCGCTTGGTACCAGCAGCCTCCCCCGCTTGGTACCAGCAGCCTCCCCCGCTTGGTACCAGCAGCCTCCCCCGCTTGGTGCCAGCAGCCTCCCCCGATTGGTACCAGCAGCCTCTCTTGCTTGGTACCAGCAGCCTCCCCCGCTTGGTACCAGCAGCCTCCCCCGCTTGGTGCCAGCAGCCTCCCTCGATTGGTACCAGCAGCCTCCCTCGATTGGTACCAGCAGCCTCTCTTGCTTGGTACCAGCAGCCTCCCCCGCTTGGTACCAGCAGCCTCCCCCGCTTGGTACCAGCAGCCTACCCCGCTTGGTACCAGCAGCCTCCCTCGCTTGGTACCAGTAGCCTCCCTCGCTTGGTACCAGCAGCCTCCCTCGCTTGGTACCAGCAGCCTCCCCCGCTTGGTGCCAGCAGCCTCCCCCGCTTGGTACCAGCAGCCTCCCCCGCTGGGTACCAGCAGCCTCCCCCGCTTGGTACCAGCAGCCTCCCCCGCTTGGTGCCAGCAGCCTCCCTCGCTTGGTACCAGCAGCCTCCCCCGCTGGGTACCAGCAGCCTCCCCCGCTTGGTACCAGCAGCCTCCCCCGCTTGGTACCAGCAGCCTCCCTCGCTTGGTACCAGCAGCCTCCCTCGCTTGGTACCAGCAGCCTCCCCCGCTTGGTGCCAGCAGCCTCCCCCGCTTGGTACCAGCAGCCTCCCCCGCTGGGTACCAGCAGCCTCCCCCGCTTGGTACCAGCAGCCTCCCCCGCTTGGTACCAGCAGCCTCCCCCGCTTGGTACCAGCAGCCTCCCTCGCTTGGTACCAGCAGCCTCCCTCGCTTGGTACCAGCAGCCTCCCCCGATTGGTACCAGCAGCCTCCCCCGATTGGTACCAGCAGCCTCTCTTGCTTGGTACCAGCAGCCTCCCCCGCTTGGTACCAGCAGCCTCCCCCGCTTGGTGCCAGCAGCTGGCTAGGTAATGGGTCAGAGGGAGACATGAGCTCATAAAGTTTGAGGCATGATGGACGGACCATGGGACCGGGCGGGATACTGGGTCAGTGAGCAGAGCAGAGATAGCACACTGTATCTCTCCACCCCTACCTCTCTCTCTCTCGAGCTCTCCCTCCCTCCTTCCTCCCTTCCTCCACCCTGCCGTCATCCTCTTCTATTCTCTCTCTGGAGCTTCGCTCTTTCGACCCGACCTTCTCGTCCCTCGCTGCGTTTCTCTCCCTTTCTTAGCATTTTCCCTCCCTCTCCCTTTCCCTCTGTCCACCTCTCACTCTGTCTATCCCCTGCTATTACTCATCTTGAAACCCTAACCCTCTCTCTCTCTCTCTCTCTCTCTCTCTCTCTCTCTCTCTCTCTCTAATGCCTCCCAGGATGTCTGTGATGGCCGTTATGTAACATTACCAATGAAAACAGCATATCGCTGAGCCTGGGTGGATGGATTGAAGGATAGATGGATGGATGAATGGATGGATGGATGGATGGATGGATGGATAGATGGATCGGCATGCGCGCATCGGAGGAACCGTGAGGACAAACTCTGTTTTGAAAAACAACAAAAAAAAACAAAAAAACAAAAAACCGACCCGCAGAACTCGTGAAACTGCCATTCACCATCGACGGACAACAAGCGTCTGTGTCTGTGTGTGTGTCTGAGTTTCAGACGACCCTCTGGAACGACAGCCGATGAAACCAAAGACGCAAACCGACGACCACGCCCACGCCACACGCCACCAGACCCGGACACAGAGACGCAGACGAGCCTCCTTGGGACAAACGACAAGTATTTAGTCATCCTGAAACTGTCCTTTGTTATTTTGAGTGGGTTCTTCAACATTTAAACTTTCGTCATATATTAACAAAAAAAACCTGAAAAACCCACGAAAAAAAAATGTGAAAAAAACCCACTTTCGGGTTGATTTGCAGGACCTGGAGTTCCCCTTTTCAAGCCGCTGTCGCATATGAGAGAAAGACATACATCATAACAGGACGGTGAATTCCATATTCCATAATTACTTATTTCCGCACTCTCTGTCTTGCGTCTGGCTTCAGTGGGATTCGGAGCCCGGGACGAGACCTACCTATACCGATACGTACACGACGACACCACGGAGTAGTGGTTCTCAATGTGCGGTCTGGGGGCCCCCCCAGGGGGGTCCTTTCAAGTAGTTCCAGGGGGCCCCGTTGCAAAAAAAAAAATCATTATTCGTAAAAATCACCCCATTATTCCGTTGACCAGACGTTAGCGTCTATGATCCTAGTTTCACGGTCATCTCCCTGATAGTATCCAACAATACTCATCTCCTCAGATTGAGCTTCCAGAAATCAAATCGCATCAAATGGGGACGGCGGTGTGTCCTCGTCGCCTCTGCTAGAAACGTCGACTTTGATTTCGGGGCCGTTATCTTCAGAGTCAGAGTCTAGTCAATAAGAGACGCCTTGACGCTCTGACGCCCCCCAGCCCCCCCCCCCCCGGCACGTGCACGCCGCGTGCCCAAGACGACGTGGTTTCACTGCGCCGCACGAAAATGAGACCCCGACCGATTACGTCCCCCGTGTTGGACGATGCGGAGCAGGGCGGCATACGACGAGAGGTGCTGCCGAGGGCTGAGGAAT
>NC_137191.1:2037500-2040000 GCF_960531495.2 Zeus faber
ACACACACACACACACACAAGCATGCCCACAAGTATATGGGGCTGAACAAAGAGTTTATGTCAAATGTGTTACTATTACTAAACCACACGCAGACAAAGACACGCAGAGCTATTCATTATTTTTAGACACACACACACAGACACACACACACACGCTCAGCACGCCACAAAACACCTCATAAAACACACTCTAAAAAGGTGTAAAATACGCTGTTTCTGTCACCAGCCATGTAACAGTTACAGCCGGCAACTGTTACAGCTTCCACATTTATTATTTAGAGCGCCCCACTTCCCTGCCACCGCCGCCACCGCCGCCGCCCGGGCACAGCAGCCGCCGAAAGGAGCAGGAATATCCTGTGTGAGCGCCTCAGACGGCACCGACGTCTCTCCCAAGGCCTGTTGGCCGCTGCCATCTCCTTCTTTGAGAGAGAGAGAGAGACGTTTCGGGGGAGAGAGACGGACGGGGCGGACCGCGACGTTCAAGGCCGCGCACGTCTTGCAGCGGGACACCCTTCGTCGCTCCTTTGGTTGAAAAGGCGTCACCTGCTCCGGTGCTGCTCGCCGGCAGCGGCCTCATCTGCGGAGGTCAGGTTCAAAACAAACGGATTGATTCTATCGATTATTGTTTATCTGAGTCGTTGGCCGTCACTCATCAGCGACGTCAAAAAATGCCCCGATTCAAAACAATTAAATGACAAACAGATTCAGGTTTCGTCACAAACTGCCTTTTTTTTTTTTTTTTTTTTCTCGCGTTTTTCTAATCGTACAGCTGCTCCTTTTTTTTCGACACCCACTCCGTTCCCTCCAGTGTTTTCACCCTTCTGATCCACTGATTTATTTTGTTGTCTATTGATCACTTCACGGTGGTGGGAGGACATTTTTGGTTCTTTTTCTGTTGCGAATGTTTGTCCGCAGGGCTTCCGGACAACAACTCGCTGCGCTGCCTCAACACATTGACGTATCGTGTCACATGCATGCGACGTGCCCCGACGCTCGCACTCTTGCCGGGAAAGGCGGACCCCCGCCACCAACCGCAGAAGCGGCGAACAGGGGAGCGCATGCCGGACGCAAATACACTGAAAGTGCCGGCTGAATAAATATGTGACAAATATTAAATATGGGGTTCCTTAACACAGTGCCCATACACATTTGCACTCCAAATAGCGGATAAATCAAACAAAACACTGTGTCTTAGATGCAGGGTACAATACACAAACACACACACCTCCACCTCAATTTCAACTCCGTCCCCCCTCTATCTCTCGCTCTCTCTCTCTCTCTCTCTCTCTCTCTCTCCCGGACAGACGGACACACCCTGTGCAGTGATGGAGATTAATGGCGGCGTTTACAGCCCGCTGAGCTGCACCTGTCCGGGCTCGGACCCAGACGGGCCGCGTCGTTCCGCTCCGAGCCCAGGGAGCGTGAGCCTTCCCCGGGTCAGGATCAATCACGGAGCTCCCTGACAGGCTGGAGCTCTGGGCCCAGCTCCACAGCTGGAGCGCAGACGTGGAGCCATCAGTTCCTGGAAAACGGGCCCCGGCAAGCAGCTCCGCCCGGTTTGAACCTGCTGCTGCTGCGTCACGACCACATGGATGGATGGGGGCGAGTGTGTGTGTGTGTGTGTGTGTGTGTGTGTGTGTGTGTGTGTGTGTGTAGGTTGTAGTTGTGACGCTCACGTGTCCATTGTAGGTGCTTTCAGGGGTGGACAGGGGTCAGCATGGACACTGTGAGCTCCCATACGCAGCAAGCTGCCATGCACTGTGTGTTATACACCTTTCTATCATAGCACCGTTCACTGTTTCAACACTTTGTGCTGCAGTAGTTCTTCTGTGGGATGGAACCAGACGGACTAGACTTCACTCCCCACGTGCATCAATGAGCCTTGGGGTCCATGACCCTGTTGCCGGTTCCCCGGTCGTCCTTCCTTGGACACTGTTGGTAGTAACCACTTCAGAGCAGGAACAGCCACAAGACCTGTGGTGGTGGAGATGCTCTGACCCAGTCGTCCAGCATCACAATGTGCTCCTTGTCAAAGTGGCTCAGATCCTTACGCTGCTTCAACACATCAACTTCAACAACTGACTCTTCACTTGCTGCCTCAAATATATATATAATATAACACTATATATATATATATATATATATAACAGTTTATATTGAATAATAATATATAACATTCTATATATAATAATATATAACACTACATATATAATAATAACATATAACATTATATATATAATAATAATATATAACAGTATATATATACTAATAATATATAATAGTATATATATATAATAATAATATATCCCACCCCTTGACAGGTGCCATTGGATACAGATGATCCATGTTTTTCACTTCACCTGTCACTGGTTTAAATATTGTGGCTGATCGGTGTATATATATATACACAGTATAAGCACGTATCGACGTCACACGGAATCCCCTCATCCTCATCGCGCAGCATTAGAACACATCATCACTCACCAAAAACAGAGGGGGG
>NC_137191.1:2047500-2052500 GCF_960531495.2 Zeus faber
CTGGAAAATCTGGCTATTTGGTGGGAGGAGGGAGGCGGAGGACAGACAGGGGGTTGTGGGTATAAAAGGATGGAGGGTATGGTGGGATAAAAAAAAAAAAAAAAAAAAAAAGCCTGTTTTAAAAAAACCACAACGGATTAAAATAATCGCAACTCAACCTTCCCTCCAAACCAGAGGCCAAATCATCAGGAAGTGCCATGACTGCCATTAAAAGCTGCCATTTCTCTGGAGGAAAAAAAACCAAACCAAAAAACAACGGGGGACGCTCAACCCGCCTCTCAAAGGAACACCCAGCCAAAATGTGAGGAAAGACAATGAAGAAAAGAAAAACAAATCAAGTCGTGAAAATCAAACCCGCAGCCCGCTAAAATTTCTCCTTTTTTCTAAAATTCTGATCTCCAGTTTCCATATGTAGTCCCTAGACCGCTTCCCAGCGACGGAGGAGAGCCGCTCCGGCGGGGAGAGGCACCGACGGCAGACCGGGGAGAGAGGCGCGCGTCCGGGCGGAGGAGCCGGGCATCACTCGTCATGAAGCCGGCCTGAAGGCGGAGGAGAGGCGGAGGAGGCGGCGGACGAGAAGGAGGTGAAGGGGGTGGAGGCGGAGGAGGCGGAGGCGGAGGAGGAGGAGGAGGAGGCGACGCCGACGCAGAGCGCTCCCCAAGCCCGCAGAGCCGCCGGATCCAGGCGGTCCTCGACGCGCTCACCGCGGCGGCCAGACGCGGAACGGACGCGGATCGGACGCGCGCGGAGCCGCTGTGCCATCTAACAGAGCGGACGCGCCGCTGCGGGACCGCGACGAGGCAACGTGGGTTGGAGGAAGGGAACGGAGGGAAAAATGAGGAGAGACGAAGTCTGCAGGTTTCCTCCTCCTCCAACCCCCCCCCCCCCCCCCAAACCCTCCCCCCCCCCAAAAAAAAAACAAAAAAAAAAAAAAAAAAGAAAAATGAACGTCAATCCTTTCCTCCTTTCCCGGTTTCTCTCGTTTTTCTCATCGCGGAGCTGAGATTCAAGTGGAGTGAGAGAGGGAGGGGAGAGGGAGAGAGGGAGAGGGGGAAGAGAGAGAGAGAGAGAGAGGGAGAGAGGGAGGGGTGGTGAGGGTGGAGAGAAAGAGAGCGAGAGGGGGGAAGAGGGAGAGCGAGAGACGGTGGGGGTGGAGAGAGAGAGAGAGAGAGAGGGTGGGGAGGGAGAGAGAGAGGGAGAGAGAGATATGGTGGGGGTGGAGAGAGAGAGAGAGAGAGAGAGGGGGGGTGGAGAGAGGAGATGGAGGAGGGGGCGGATGGTGGTTTCTAAGCGGAGGATGATAAAATCGAGAAAGAAAGAGCGGCAGAGTGTGAGAGAGAGAGAGAGAGGGGAGGCAGGGATAAAAGGAAAGAGGGGGGGGGGATCGTCGCTCTGTTGCGGGGCCACACTGAGTACGGAGCTCAGGTTCTAGGGTTCCTGTACGAGCACGTCGTGTTTTTTGTTTGTCACGCAGGCCCCCCCGAAACGCACACATTTCATCTACATTTGTCTTCCCCCCCCCCCCCCCCCCCCCCCCCGCGCAGGTGAGGACGTGGTGACCACCTGAGAAGTGCAAGTTGACACAGGGGCCACAAGCGTGTAAATCCCAGCGACGGGAGGAGCTGAGGGTTCACTCAGATTGATGGTTCGGAGGTAAACCCGGACACCCAGCTCAATATTTTACTCCATCTGCGCCCTGCACCTCACATATATAATACAGTATATATTTGTGTATATAAATGTGTATATATATTTATACAGTATATATATATATATATATATATATATATATACACTAATCAGCCACATCATTAAAACCACCTGCCTAACATTGTGTCGCTCCCCTCATGCCCCCAAAACAGCTGTGACCCGTGGAGGCACGGACTCCACCTCTGAAGGTGTCCTGCGGCACCAAGACGTTAGCAGCAGATCCTTTAAGTCCTGGAAGTTGGAGGCGGGGCCCCCGTGGATCGGGCTTGTTGTTCCAGCACATCCCACAGACGCTCCATCGGACTGAGATCCGGGGAATTTGGAGGCGTGGAAACGTGAATCATCAGACCTCCACCTTCTTCCATTGCTCCATGGTCCAGTTGTGACGCTCACGTGTCCATTGTAGGAGCTTTCAGGGGTGGACAGGGGTCAGCGTGGACACTGTGAGCTCCCATACGCAGCAAGCTGCCATGCACTGTGTGTTATACACCTTTCTATCATAGCACCATCCACTGTTTCAACACTTTGTGCTGCAGTAGTTCTTCTGTGGGATGGAACCAGACGGACTAGACTTCACTCCCCACGTGCATCAATGAGCCTTGGGGCCCATGACCCTGTCGCCGGTTCCCCGGTCGTCCTTCCTTGGACACTGTTGGTAGTAACCACTGCAGAGCAGGAACAGCCACAAGACCTGTGGTGGTGGAGATGCTCTGACCCAGTCGTCCAGCGTCACAATGTGCTCCTTGTCAAAGTGGCTCAGATCCTTACGCTGCTTCAACACATCAACTTCAACAACCGACCCTTCACTTGAGGCCTCATATACCCCACCCCTGCCATCGGAAACAGATGATCAATGTTCTTCACTTCAGCAGTCGTTGGTTTTAATGTTGTGGATGATCGCTTTATACACACCGTATGTCCATCCTCCACCGACTGTGGTGCTGAAATGGACAGCTCCTTTCACCAAGCTGAAGCATGGGCTGGAATCCGGCGAAATGTGACAGAGCCAGCATGTGGCGTTACACACATACATGCATACGTGCACATACAGTACACACATACACACATACAAACACACATACATACATACATACATACACACATCCATACAGTACAGTACATGTATACTATTGCTTTTATCCTATTTTGATTATTATTAAAATTCTATATTATTTTACATAATTTTTATTACTACTCTTTAACTATTTTTATCATGATATTTCATAGTATTTTATACAAACGGACTATTTTGCATTATATTTCTATTTAATATTATTTTATTTTATTTTTACAATGTTGTGGCAGCCTCTATATGCATGGGAAAGTTCATCGCCAGCCAGATCTGCTTCCATGCTGTTTTGTTGTGCCTAGGACGACCAAAAAGTTGAACCTTGAGCCTCGGGTTTACCTGGATGCACCGACGCACCGGCACCACTCAGAGGAGCAGCACACTCACATCCCCTCCTGTGGCGAAAACATGGCTGAGATCGCGACTCTCATCTCCAGCGCGTTCTGATCGGCGCGGGGCGTGTTTAACAGCAGCACGCAGGCAGCTGCGCTAAAGGGGAACAAAATACGGGACGCATTTCAACTCCGTCTCCACAACAGTATCCATTTGTACATGATGGGCCTATAAATGTACATCGGACGCATTACCGGGGCGTATTGGGGTCGGGCGTATAGGCTCAGTTTGCCGGGCGAGCTGGGCAACGTGCAAGGGTCGGGGCGGGATGGCGGCGACAGCAGCGCTGGCAACGCCGATTTCCAATCTTCAGCGGATATAGCTCTGAATGTGTACTTGCATTTTAGAACCAAGATGGTGTGGGTCGGGATTTTCGTTTCAACTCGTCCGTCAGAGGGGAGGCGCTTCCCTCACATAACCATGTGTTTCCCTAGTGTTTCACAGGAGCTAGGCTAGTTGATCCCACCTGCAGCCTGGCATTGAGCTAAGCTGTTAGCAGGCGGAAGGGGAGTCGCCCTTAAACTCTGTCACAATCTACATTATTCACGATAGAATTTGGTTTCACGTCTTTTCTTTGATCTTCAACGTCTATAATGAAAGAGTTGAGTCACTTGTTGGAGCCTATAATCACACCGTGCATCCTAATCAGAGGGGGGGAGGGAGGGAGCGAGGGATGAGAGAGGACAGTAAAGAATGGGTTCAGCAGCAGCCAGCCATATCCCTCCCTCCTCCCCTCTCTGTCTCCATCCCTCTCTCCATCCCTCCTCATCTGGTGTCTAGAGGACATGTTTAACATTCTGCTCTAGCGCTCCTCCTCCTCCTCCTCCTCCTCTTCCTCTTCCTCCTCCTCCTCCTCTTCCCCCACCTCCTCCGCCGCTCCTCCTCCTCATCTTCCTCCCCCTGCTCCGCCCCTTTCTTCTCCTCCTCCTACCCCTCCTCCTCCTCCTTCCCCCCCTCCTCTTCCTCCCACTCTTCCCCCACTTCCTCCTCCTCCTCCTCCTCCTCCTCCTTCGCCTCATGCAGCCGCAGCAGTCCATGCTGCTCCTCCTGCTGATGGCCAGAGTCCAGGCCTTCATCAGGGGCAAACATGGCGGCGTTCCTTGCATCGTGGTGGGAAGTAGCAAAGTACAAATACTTTCTTACTGTACAAAAGTACATTTACCAAGTATCTGTACTTATCAGTTTTGGAGACTTTTGCCTTTTACACTAAATTACATTTCAAAGGTATTATCTGTACTTTTTGCCTCTAACATGTTTGTGTGCGTGTGTGTGTGTGTGTGTGTGTGTGTGTGTGTGTGTGTATGTGTATGTGTATGTGTGCGTGTGCGTGTATGTGTGTGTGTGTGTGTGTGTGTGTGTGTGTGTGTGTAATCACTGTAGCACCATTTTAAACTGAAAGCCAGCGCAGGTACAAACAATTTGGCCAGGTCTGATTTAAGATAATGCAGACCATCCTCTCTCTCGCTCTCTCTCTACCTCCCTTCTCTCTCTCCACCTGCTTTCCTCTCCCTCCCTCCGTCTTCCCACTCTCTCCTCCGCACTCGGCCTCTCCTCCTCCTCCTCCTCCTCCTCCCCCGGTCCCCTCCATCCTCCCTTTTCCGCTTCCACCCCTCTAGCTCTCCCTCCCTCTTCCTTGTAGCGCCCTCTCTTCCCCCTCTTACGTCCCAGTCTGCGTGGATGACACTGCGTTACCTGCTGCAACCTGGCCTACTTCAACCCCCACCCCCACCCAACGCCACCAGCAAAGTCATGGCCAGATAGAGAGAGAGAGGGAGAGAGAGAGAGAGAGAGAGGGAGAGAGAGAGGGAGAGAGAGAGGGAGAGAGAGA
>NC_137191.1:2057500-2070000 GCF_960531495.2 Zeus faber
AGTTTTCCAGAGGTAAGGGTGCTCAACCCGGTCAAACGCCTTTTCCTGGTCTAGCGAAATGAGCCCAGTTTCAATGCCCAGAGAACTAGAGACGTCCAAAATATCCCGAATTAGGGACACATTGTCCAGAATGGACCTACCAGGCACACAGTAAGTTTGGTCCTGATGGACTACCAGGTCCATCACCTCCCTCAGCCTGTTGGCCAGTGCCCTCGACAGGATTTTATAGTCCGTGCACAGAAGGGACACAGGACGCCAGTTCTTGATCTCCTGCAGGTCTCCTTTCTTGGGTAGGAGAGTGATGACTGCCCTCCTGCAGCTGACTGGCAATAACTTATCTTTAAAAACTTCATTAAAAACCATTAAAAGGTCCTCCCGTAACTCCTCCCAGAACTCTTTGTAAAACTCCGCAGGAATCCCGTCGATGCCAGGGGCCTTACCCCCCTTCATGCTCTGCAGGGCCGTGGAAAGATCCTGCAGGGTCAGAGGTTCCCCCAGCACCGCACTGACATCTTCCGGGACACTGGGCAAATTCCCGCAAAAGGAGTAAACCAGTTATTTTTGCTCCTCGTACTCACTTCTGTACAGCTCTGTGTAAAAGTCCACGGCTCTCGTCCGGATCTCCTCCGGCCTCCTGAGCTCCTGTCCTGTGTCTGATCTCAGGGCGTGGATAAACCTGCTCTGCCCGTTGCTCTTCTCCAGGCTAAAAAAGAAACTAGATGGTGCGTCCATCAGTGCTGCGCTCTGGAAGCGAGAGCGGACCAGCGCCCCCTGCGCCTTGGTGCCTAGTAGGTCTGCAAGAGCAGCTCTTTTAGACTTGAGGTCCTTAATGTGATCTCGATTCCCAGTGGGTTCCACTACACCCTGTAACTCCACAATGTCAGTCTCCAGATCCCTCATAGATCTGGTGATGTCCCGTGTGACATTGAGATTATACTGCCGACAGAGCTGCTCTATCTCCCTCTTCCCATAGTCCCACCACAGTCTTAAGGAAATAAAATCCTGCTTTCTGTCTCTAAAACCTTCCCAAAAAAACCTAAAAGCATCTTTAAAGTTGGAGTCACATAGTAGGGTGGTGTTAAAATGCCAATATGCGCTTTTGGGCTTTACATTGGCGATAAAAACACGGCAAACAACCAGGGAGTGATCGGTAAAACCAACAGGCACCATTCTACATTCCTTAAAGATGTTAAAATGGTGCTTAAAACAGTAAAACCTGTCTAGTCTGGCCAACGATAAAGAGGTGCCTCTGCAGTGCACCCAGGTGTACTGTCTTTCATCCCCGTTGGTTCTCCTCCACACGTCCGTTAGCTCGTTCTCATTTGAGAGCAGCCTCATCGCGTTCTGCGATGCTCTGTGAGGCTCACAGTGGTTCCTGTCTAACAGGTCGTTCTCGGTGCAGTTAAAGTCACCTCCTAGAAACAAAAACTCCCCAGTACGAGCTTTGCTTAAAACCCCATTTAAAACTTGCAAAAAAGTGACTCTGTGTGGTCCTGTGGTGGGAGCGTACACATTTATAAAGACAAACTTATGATGCTCAAATGCTGCCCTCACCACCATCAGTCTGCCCTCCACCACCTCCTCCACCTCAAAGGATGCTGGGGCAAAGCTCTTAGAAAAGAGAAGAGCCACCCCACCGCTGGTGGTGCTCTTGTGGCTTAGCACCACCTCCCCCCCCACTCCCTCTTCCAGTCAGCCTCATTGCCAGAGTCACTGTGGGTCTCCTGCACCAACAGCACATCCAGCCTCTTCTGCTCCATCAGCTCGTACAGCAGAGACCTCTTAGCTGCGTCTCTGGCCCCATTCGCGTTCAGCGTGCTGATGTTAAAGTCACTCATTGCAACGGAAAAGGGAAACAGCCCGAACAGCGGCAGCCACCTCCACCTCCTCCCCATCCTCTCCGTTGTTCAGCTCCTTCCTGATCTTTTGCACTATTTTCTTTAGCCTGTACACCTACTGGTCCGTGAACCCTCCTCTCCCCTTACTCCTCATCTGTTGCTGGGCCGCGTTCGCCAGCAACTCCTTGTCTGAGAAGAAATCCTCCACCTTAATCCCTTTCACATTCTTCGTCCTGTGCAGAAACGCTTTTATTTTGCCCACACTGTAGCTTTTTTTGCCCTTTTTCTTCTTTACGCCGAGAAAAACCTGCCCCTCACTGTCTGCAGCAGAGTCCTCCTCCATCCAGGACTCCGACTCCGAGCCTCCCTGCTCCACCTCCTGACTTGCCTTCCCCTGGCTTGCTGTCCCTCTCTTCGCCTGAGAGTCTCCTACCATTTTGTTGGACTTTCTTTTGAGCCGAGGGACTCTCAACCGATCGTCCTCATCCCCCATCTCAAAGTCACTTCCTTCCTGTGCCTCCTCCTCCCTAGCTACGTCACCTGCAGTCCTTTGACTTTGTTCCGTAGCTTCCTTTCCCTCACCAGTCCCCTCCTGTCCCCCCGCACCCACCTGCCTGTCTTCCGGACCCTCCTCCTTCCCCTCCTGTCCTCCCACCCTTACCTGCCTTCTTTCCAGACCCTCGCCTGCCTCCCCCCGTGTCTCCACGCTCACCTGGCTGCGCTGTCTACCTCCACCCGTTCCCTCTTGCGGCTCCACATTCCCCTCCCCCCCCCCCCCTTTTTTTCCCCTGCCCCTCGCCTGCCCCCTCCTGTGCCCCCACCTTCACCTGTTTCTTCTCCTTTCCTTTCCGCCCTCCACCTGTCTCCCCCTGTGCCCCCACCTCCACCTGTCTTTCCCCTGCCTCCATTTGGCCCTCACCTGCCTCTCCCTGTGCCCCCACCTTCACCTGCTTTTCCCCTCCTTCCTTCTGGCCCTCCCCCGCCTCCTCCTGTGCCCCCTTCTTTGCCTGTTTTCCCCCCTCCTGACCCCCCCCTGCTCCCTCCTGTGCCCCCACCTTCGCCTGCTTTTCCCCTTTCTGACCCTCACCTGCCCCCTCCTGTGCTCCCTCCTTGTCCTGTCCACCCTTCTGCCCCTCACCTGTCTCGCCGTCTGCCTTCTTGCCTGGACATGCCCTGACCTGGTGTCCCTCCCCACCGCACCCAAAGCACTTGGTGGTGTCAGTGTTGACAAACACCACGTAGTCAAACTCATCCGCCCTGATTTTAAAAGCTACGTTCAGCTCCGCATCCCTGTTGTTCAACACCATCAGGACGTGTCTCCTGTGAGACACCACATGCTTGAGCAGCGGCGACTTGCACCCCGACGGGACTTTTTTAACTGGCGACACCACCTTCCCGTGCCTCGCCAGTTCCTTAGTGAGGGTCTCATCTTTAATAAACGGCGGAACATTCGCCAAATTCACCCTCTTCGCCGGTGTGGAGAGAGGCAGGACGGGAACAAACATTTCGTTCACCGTAACGCCGCTCGCCACCACCGCGTTCACCTTGTCTACGCCATCCAGGAAGATGACCACCGCGCTGTTCATCCGCGCTGCGGACACAACGCTGCTGTAGCCGACAGCCTTCCCCACCGCCAGGCTGCAGTCCTCCACCGAGACCGAGGAAGACACGGGCAACTTAATGCCGTGCTTCCTCGTTAGCTTGGTGAGGTCCGACATGGTTGCGGACCCGCACCACCACCACCACCACTACCACCACCACCCCCCACCCGCTGTGCGCACACCCTACAACCAACAAAAAACTAAACCCGTCACCAACAAATAATTATAAACATACAATTGATAGAAAAAGTTAGAGAGAAAGTCACTCACTCTACCAAACGCTCACACGCTCCGCTCGCTCACACCTCCAATCACTCAGAGAGAGAGAGAGAGGGATGGAGAGGGAGAGAGAGAGAGGGATGGAGAGGGAGAGAGAGAGAGGAATGGAGAGGGAGAGAGAGAGAGGGATGGAGAGGGAGAGAGAGAGAGGGATGGAGAGGGAGAGAAAGAGAGGGATGGAGAGGGAGAGAGAGAGAGGGATGGAGAGGGAGAGAGAGAGAGGGATGGAGAGGGAGAGAGAGAGAGGGATGGAGGCAGAGAGGAGAAAGTGGAAGAAAGAGGGAGGGGGAGACAGAGGGAGGGATATGGCTGCTGCAGAACAGAAGGTGTTGGAGGCCGATGATCCGCTGTGGCCACCCCTGACGGGGGCAGCCCAGAGAAGAAGAAGAAGAAGAAGAAGAAGAAGAAGAGAGAGAGTTCATTATAAAGCGTTACCTGATACTGGCCGCAGCATCTCTACCGCCATCTTATGGATGACCTTTGCTGTTGCAGGCTCCATTGGCATGAAACATGTAAAATGACCAGTTCAGTTCAGTTCAGTTTAGTTCAGTTCAGTTCAGTTCAGTTTAGTTCAGTTCAGTTCAGTTCAGTTTAGTTTAGTTTAGTTTAGTTTGTTTGCGTCGCCGTTATCTCACATAAAGCAGGAGACTGTTATGATAATAATAATAATATATCAAATAATTACTGCACAGTAAAACTTGTTCGAGCCGTACTGGATGTGGGACGCGATGTGGGACCGGGAGATGGGAAATTGTCGAAATGAATATTATTTTGCCAATTACAGAAGACATAAATCCATGAAATGAAGCACAATAATCATGATAATAATTATAATAATAATAAAAATATTATAATAATAATAATAATAAAATGATTATAAATGCATCTATAAATGATTTTTATTATTCATTATTATTACTATTATTATTATTATTTTATTATTTTTTTATTATTATTTTCTTGTTATTATTATTATTATATATTTCTATAATTTTTATGATTATTTGTGTTTAAGGTTACGATCAATTTACTTACAGATCCTTCGCGGCACGACGTTTTACGACAATGAAGCCGGATCTATATTTTACGCCCCCCCTTCGATCGCGCTAACTTGCTTTACGGCAAACACGGCGCTCCTTGTTGACCGTGCTGCAGGCTGTAGCTGCCGCTAGGTACTCTTTAACATTACTCCATCAAACCGCATTTATTATCTTCAGTTACGTGCAGTAAGCTTGTCAATCTTTCCCTTTATTCTGTCACAACTTTTATCAACTCGAGGTTGGTTATGGACTTGACTATATTTGGTAATAGTTTAACTCGAGCGCTGCTTACGTCGAACGCGCATAGAGACGGGTCCTTTACTAATCGAACGCAGATGTAAGATGTTAAAAAAAAGGATGGAAACATGTCAACGCCATGTGCGTGTGGCCCACTAACGGCGTTGCGGTTCTCTCCAGGCCAACGGGTGATGCGCCTTGGACTGCCCGGTGCCGAAGCGCTGCAGGGCGGATCTGTGAGAGTGCTGGTCACGGTGAGTGCGGCAGGGCGCCCGGAGCTCCTGAAAAACTCCAGAAATGTCACAAATGCCATCGCACCTCCCTGTATCCCAATTTGTCTTGGTGCGTATTCACCTATGCGTGGGATTTATTTGTGTGTATGTCCTTAGGAAGTTTTCAATATTATTATTTTTTTTTACTAATATTATTCTGTAAAGTGGTTAGATTGCGTGGAGGGTGTGCAGGTCTTCAAAACCAACGTTTAGTCAGATTTTATTTGTCTGTACGTTTCTCTACGTGTAAAAATGTCAAAGTTGTTCTGCATCAGTCGGACGAACCTTCATATTCCCTCTGTCCACGTGAACTAATCTCTTGTTACCCGGAGCTCTGTGAGAAGGAAACGGGACGGTTCATAGGATCGTCTCGTTCATGCCATACCCTCTCTATCCCATAAGATATCAGATTTGTGTTGAAAACTCCCGGCAGGCGGCCTGGCGTGCTCATGTCCCGGGCGCTGGAGCAAACCTTCTGGTGTCGTCTGTGTCTGTGGACCAACCCGCTGCGTTTGTGTGATCGCTAGACGCGAGGCTTTCGTGTGGACGCCGTGCCCGGTTGTTCTGCCACGAGCCGAGCGGGCGAGCGCTCATCCTCCCCGTGTCTGTCCGTGGCAGACGGTGCTTCTGAGTCTGTTGATGTTCCAGCTGCTGAGGTCTGTGGGTCTGAGAGCGTTTTCCATGGCATCTGAGACGTACACGCCAGGCGCGCATTCCGCCGCCTTCGTCACCTGTCCGAACGACACGGTGGCTAAAGACCTGGCCAGGTGACACACACACTCAAATGAGGACCAGTGCCACAGATACTATATATATTATGAGAGCTTTTTTTCCGGAAGTGAAATAAGCTTTTTTTTTTGTCTTTTATGTGTTTCCTCACAGTGTATTGATTTTCATAAATTGCATAAATATTTCACAATTAATATTTTCCATGTAAAGGCTGGCTACTTTCTACTCAATACAATGTTGTTGTTTTTTTTTTTTTTTTTCTTTTATGTTTTTTTCCCAAACATTTGCCGAGACTCATTTTATCTGTTGCTTATGAACTTTGTCCACGTGCACCATCTTGTCCCTCCACACAGGGGCATTGTGGAGAGGAAGCTGGCTGCTTGTGTCAACATCGTCCCTGCCATCACATCTGTGTAAGTCTGGAGATCCTCCTCCTCCTCCTCTGTAGGTTGACTGTCACTACCTGCAGTAGTAAGAACACAGCAATGGCAAAATGATTTTCCAAATGTTTTTACGTGTGCATGATAACACCCTGCTTCGCCGTCTATGCAGATTTCACTTTGAGTCATTTTGTCCGTCTTTGAGTCATAAAGAAACTGCAGGACCGTTCTCTGCTGGTTATTATGCCGCAAATTACAAAGATGAAAAATATAAAAGTGATATGTGTTGAGTTGAAATAGTTTTTTTTTGTTTTTTTTTTAATCATTCTTGGGAGACACACGGTTGATTTAAATCTTCCCTTTTCCCCCAGATATGAATGGCAGGGGAAGATCGAGGAGGACAGTGAGGTGCTGCTGGTGAGTTCCCGCTCACACGCCATTTGCATAGTATTAGTATATTTATTTAGTTATATTAAGTTGGCAAAGTACAAAAAATCTTTCTAGTATTATTTATCCTAGGCCTGCAAAACACATTCTTCTAGTACGACTAATACTACCAATATTATACTAGGAGTGATCAGTCTATTTGCTAATTTCAACAATGCACTGCATAAAGTATGGATTTACCAGCAGGTTGAGCTCACCACGTCATGTTTTCTGTTTAGATGATTAAGACCAGAAGCTCCAGGGTGCCGGCTCTCGCTGAATACGTTCGGTAAGATGTTCTTAAATAGTAAATGTAGTATAGTATTCTTAAATAATGAAGTTAAATGCAGAAATCTGTAAGAAATGCATATTCCTGTCTTAACTAGAGAGACACAATGTTCTGTCCCATATTCATCCAACAGGGGATGGTCACACAGTTTGGGGACAGGAAATCTATTTTTCAGGACTAATAATTGGCAACACTAATAATAACAATAACAATAACAACAACAATAATAACAATGGAATCCTATGGTAAGATGAGGAACGAGACGTGAGTCGCGTAGCGAGTCTCATTCTGTCATGGAGGAAAGTTCGTTCTGAAATAGATCAATTTAAAAAATGGAGGAAAACAGATACTTAGATGTAAAAGGTTCTGCTGTCTCCATGATCTGTCGTCCCCATTAAACCTCAATCTAACCAGAAAATGCTTTTGCGTTGATGTCCATTCCAGCTCCAACCACCCGTATGAAGTAGCTGAGGTGATCAGCCTGCCCATCGACCAGGGGAACCCACCCTACCTAAAATGGATCGGAGACACCGTCCCTGAATGAATAAAGCAGAGGAAGGAAGGAAGGATGGATGATGGATAGAGGGGAGAACGGAGGCACTGGCAGACTGGGTGTCGCACTGATCAACCGGATGCTCCTCTCTTTAGTTTATTTTGTTGTATTTACAGTCTGTGATTCCAAATTTTCAATCCAACCCAAGTCCCTTGAAAGAATAACACCCGGTTAAAATGTCATTTTCACAATTTATATCGCCACTTTAATCTTTGCACCATTTTATTTACGTTTCATTACCGGCCCCATTTATTTGCCGACTTGCCACTTTTGACCTGTAGGTGGCAGCATTGCTCTGCCTGATTTCCCCGTGCGCAATAAAACTCAGCCGCCCATTTCGATAAGGTTGTTGAGCATTTGTCATTGACGTGAAATGATGAGGTGACACTTCCTCGCGACCAATGACACCGTGAGCTGTCACACGTCGGCGTGGAAGTCCAAACCGCGCCAACGCGCCCTCGGGCAAGACAGTGGGCCCCAAACTGCTGCGGAAGAGCTGCCTGTGGCCCCGCATGGGGGCCCGGTGACGTGTGAGGCGGTGAGGGCACTTTGGCTGAAGTGGTTTTTAAAAGTGCCTCGTTAACGCCGTCCATTTGCCTCCTGTCAATAAGTCAGGGACGAGTGTCATCATCGTCACCTTTGGAGGGTGCGAACGCTTGCGGACCCTCGGTAAACTTCTAACCGACCCCCCGCTGTTGTCAGCGTCCCACTTGTCAACGCCCCAAAGGCTTCCACGAAAACAGAACCTGCAACACAGAATGCATTTGAACCCTCACCGCTCCTCTGCCGCCGTCTTCTTTAATGTTAAAACGAGGCTATCTCGGGAGTATGGACGGCAGGTCTTTACATTTGGGCGAAAGGGGGTAAAAGTGGACAGAAACGGACAAACGTCACAACCTCACCCTTCCCCCGTGCGATTGGAAAGGAGGAGAGGGATGCACGTTGACGTCGCTCGCTTTGGAAACGAGGCGATGTCAAATGGAACGAACTGAGCTCTCTGGACGACTCCAGGCTGCCCCCAAATCAGAGCGTCTTTGCATCTTCCAAAAATGCTTTTCCTCTCGGTTTTCCCCCGAAGCCTGTCCCTTGTGTCCCCGCCCCCCCGCTCCCCTTCCCTGGTTGACATCGTCTCTCCGATGTTGGCTTTGGCCGTCAGTGTGTCGGCCTGTCTCACGGAGTGAACATGAAAACGACTTGAAACCCGCTTAGACGCAGCATTTAACACCGATCCTTCGACACGTCGTCAGGTGTCGAACAAAATGTTTACGTTCAAAAATGTAACATTTTTAGGGTTCGCACACGCCCCGTAATCCACAACCCGCCGTCTGTTTCCAGATATACCAGCGTTTCCGGGAAACAGGAAAACAACCTTAAAGTGCTGTGGTGAAATGATTGACTGGCGTCGGATTTGTCCTCGGTGGAATCCTCCCAAACTGACGCACAATTTGAACCTGGGATTCACAGCTGTTCATCAGCATCCAGCTGTTTCCTCATGAGCACGTTCATAAAACCGGCACCGCCAAGGGTTTAGCACACAAACGCATTTAATGAGTCGCCAAATCTTCAAACTTTTCATCTTCGGTGACGTGTGCCCGTCACCCTGCATCTAGCACAGTCTTGAGATTAACACTTTAAATCTTGTTATTCCTTTTTTCCGGTTACGAGCTGTGGCAGACTCCTCTATCAGCCGCCCTTAAAGAGAAACACCAGTCATTTGTTTTTACCCTTAACCATATTTTTTTCTATCAGTGGGAGTCGGCCACAGTGATTGGCATGAAAATTAAATCCGTTAAATTAAAATAAAAAAATAATAATTAAAATTGATCCGTTATTGAGGGAACGGCTTCAGTACAATGGGGCCATGGTGCGAGGAGGAACCGTTCATCTGTTTGGGTGTGAAGGGACGCCGACGGCCTTCGGTGCCCACGGCAGGACTTTCACTTTCCGAGCCCGGAATTAAGCAGAGGGTTTTTTTTTTGTTTTTTTTTTATTTTGTTAATTTTCTTTTACTAACACCACACAAACCATCACAGATATCAAAGATGTTTGGTATTACAAATAACTAACATGGACATTTTATCCCAGCGACGAGCTTGATGCTTTTTAAAATATTGCCGGCACAAAACTTCTAACTGAAGCGGCTCTTCGTTTGAGGTAAAACTGCTGTAGGCGATTAAGCGTTTTCCCTCACACACAGTAAAAGGCGCTCTAAGGGTCTGCTAGACCCTCCAAAACCTCTACGAGCATTCATGCGCTATTCAATGATACATCAATACAAATACCGACCGGTTCCGCTTCCAGTCAGTTACAGGTAGCTGATTTCAAGGATTGTATTCTTGCCCGTCGCTTCCTGCACCAGTGACCTGCTGCCGCTGACCTTTGCATCGTTACCCAGAATGCACCCTGCCTCAGAGGGCTCCAACTCTGCGGCCGAAGCGGGCTCGTGTCCCGGAGGTGGTTCTGTCCTGGAGCCCCCGGAAAGCCCTCCCCCCTCTCTGCCGCGCCCTGCGGTCCTGCAGGCCTTCGTTGTCTCATCGGCACCAACCCCCCTCTCCGTCTGCCCCTCGTCCTCCTCGCGGGTTTGCCACTGCGCGACCGCCGCGACCACCCCCGGGGCGCTCGGGGGCCTGAGCGCAATGCCGGCCCACTCCTCCGTGGGGCGCTGCAGCTCGATGCCGGCCCTCCCGTGGTTCTCCACCCTGCGCGACGAGCGGCACAGCGCCCTGCGGAAGCCCCTCTTGAAGTTGTCGGACAGGAAGCCGTACAGGATGGGGTTAGCGCAGCTGTTGGCGTACGACAGCACCACCACGAAGAAGTAGAGGCCCCTGAAGTCCCCCGGCAGCACCACCAGCAGGTTGACGATGTTGAGGGCGTAGAACGGGAGCCAGCACAGGACGAACACGGCCACCACCACCACCACCATCCTGGTGATCTTGCGCTCAGACTTCCTGCGGCGGGAAGACGTGGAGCGCACGCGCTTCCCCGCTCTGCGTACCTTTCCGGAAACATAAAGGATGGTGTCACACAAGTATTTGAACCGCATTATATTTATTTACTATTTATTATTTATTATTATTGTATGATTGCATTTATCTATTATTTCATTGCATTATCATATGCAGAACTATGTATGATGCTATAAGGGGTGGGTAAAAAAAAAAAAGCACTTCAAACTGGAACCATCTTGGTATCCGCCCCTGGTATTCCCACGGACACAGAACGTTTGTGACCCACCGCATACTTTAGGGTCATTTGGCGGCTTTTGAAAGTGGAGAATCAGAGCTTCCAAATAAGGTGTCACTTGCGCAAATCAAGCAAATCTTTTTAAAGCTATGACTTGTTAATGAGGAGGGTGTGGCAAGCTGTGATTCTGAGATAATCACCTTCAAAGTTTCGCCGAGACTTTCTTCATTCAGCTCCCAGAATGCCAATGGGGTAGCCAAAGCCACATGGCTCCTTAACATACTGCTGAATGGGCCAATCACTGCTTTGTTCTTGTGTTTTGAGGGAACGTTGAATGTATTTTTGTTTTGAAAAAAGCTTTTATCAAACGGTAAGAATATACATGTTTCATAAAAGTGGATTTTTTTTCCCCCGTTGGTTCTTATATATATTATAATATACCGTTTCATCGTCACATTCGCGTTGAAATTCGCATTTTAAAATGTTCTCCAAGTCCAGAGTCGTATCAGATTCAGCATCGCTGTCGTTCTCCGCGTCGCTGTCGGAGAACTGACTGTCATCGCGGAAAATGAAGTCCAGTACGCGCTGCTTAAACGCGCTGCGATAGACTTTGATCTATCGCACTGGTCAGATTAAGGTCTGCGATATGATTTTGAACTTCCTCCACTCGCTTCTCATAACCAACCGGAGTTTTTGCAGACAAGTGAAACTGGAGCCTCGTCTTGTTTACGGAAGTGACGGTGACGTCAGAGACACGCCCCCTCCACAACGTTGTCTCCGTGTGTGTATAAAACACGTAATACTTAAAGGTTGAACTCTCTCAAAACGGTTTCACATTGTGACTTCAAATCACATGAAATATGGAGGAATTATCTTCACCTGGACGGTCGCTTTAAGGGGAAACGATCGATCTGCATCATCCGGCGTTGTTTAGCATCTCAGTAAGTGAACTGCGGAATATTTAACTCCACGCTTTAACATTTTTCTATTATTTATAAATCAAACTCGGTTTTGGAAAATACGTTGGCAGATTTAAAAAAAACACAAAGGAACACAAATCTGGAAAATCAAATTTTCCGTCAAGAAAGTTTTATTCAACTTATTTGGCTGCTCCTGGCCATTTTAGAAATACGCGAGACGGCGGCTTTTGCTGTGGTGGGTCACATTTGTTCTCTAACCTTGATTCAGTGCAGTTCAGTACATTACGCTGGTGGTGTGTGAAGTTGTCATGGCGCTACAAAATGGAGGCTGACGGCTGAACATAATGGTCGGGTGAAAAACACCCGGTGTGGCCCCAGAAGAGCTCACGTACCTTGATGACGATGAGCAGGTAGCACAGGCAGATGACCAGCAGGGGGCAGAGGAAGCCCACGGCGGTGGTGTAGACGATGAACGACGCCTTCCACACCTCGGTCGGCTCCGGCCACACGATGCTGCAGTTCCCGTCGTCCTTCAGCACGTCGGCGAACACCACCACGGGCAGCACCACCACGAAGGAGACGGCCCACACTGTGGCGTTGACGGCCTTGGCCACGCAGGGGCGGCGCCACGAGGCGGAGCGGATGGGGTGCACGACGGCCAGGTAGCGGTCGATGGACATCACCGTCAGGCAGAAGATGCTGGTGAACTGGTTGATGGCATCCACCGTCATCACCACGCGGCACATGAGCGTG
>NC_137191.1:2085000-2087500 GCF_960531495.2 Zeus faber
CCCCGACGATAACGACCCGTTTGGGACGACGGCGCGATGAAGAGTGTGACACGCCCGCACACACACACACACACACACGCACACACTTGGTCCCATCTCACGCTCAGCCAGGTGATTTGAAAAGAAAGGCTTTTATGGTTAACACACGTTTACCAAAAAAGCCGTTCTTTGTCTCATCAGAGAGATGAGTCATCGCTCCATCCATTTAGTAAACTCTCCTCTCTCCCAAGCCCCCCCCCCCCCCCCTCTCTCTCTTTGCCTGCAACATACTGAAGCCAGGTACCGCAATTATGTCCATTTGCAAAAAGGGTAGAAACAAATTAAATACCTCAGCAAATTGTTTCCGTTCTCATCCTTTCTGCGTCTTCATGGGGGGGGGGGGGGGGGGGGGGGGCAGAGTCAGGTGGACAGCTGTGTCCTCCAGCCCGCTTGCTTGTCATTTCTCCCGCCCCCCCCTCCCCATTCTTCCCTTGCCGTCTTGGATGGAGCCGGGCTCTAAACTATTTGCCCGGAGTGTGGCGCCAACAGGCCCGGGTCCAAGGAGCTGCCGCCACTTTTGTACCGCCGAGCGGCAGTGAACGGGAGGAGCGGCCGCTCCCCGCTAGAAGCGCAGTCGGGACACAAGGCGATACCTTTTATTTATTGTCATTCCCTATCCGTGTTAGGCGGCCATTTTGAACGGTGGCTTCACGTCGGGTTGACCGGCAGTCGCCCAAATCTCACATTTTCACTTTTTTTGTTGACACAAGTGTAATGTCTTTGTACGTACTGTATGTCTGACAGCAAACAAGTGGAAAAAGTGAAACCGAACAGCATCGAGGACCGCCAAGGATCCTCCAACGTGGCCCTAAAATCATCACTTTGAGACTTGGAGGCTTTGAAGGTTGAGCTCTTTAATCTTTAAAAAAAAAAACAAAAAAAAACAGCTAAGATCTCCCCAAACAGCGTCGCGCCTTGAGGTCGATCATATTTCCCAGCGTGAAGCTAAAAAAACCGAGTGACGGCTGCCACACTGGACGCCCTTCTCACGTCGAGGTTACAAAACAGCATTATCTTTCGCGTGCGCATCACACCGTGGCGACGACCCCACTGGAACCGAGCCACCCTCTCCAGCCGCGCCCGCTGGCACCCCTCCTCCGCCCGTCCCTCCACCGGGGCCGGCCCCTCACAGCAGGGTGCAGGGCTTCTTCTTGACCTTGTTGGGCTGCGGGCACAGCACTGCCCGGATGGCCTCGTCGAACACCGTCTTCAGGCCGCGCTGCGTCAGGGCGGAGCACTCCAGGTACTTCACCGAGTCTGCGCGCGGCAAACACAGAAGGTGGGGGTTAGCAATCACAGCGTCACTCCCTACCCCCACCCCCCACCCCCCCAGAATGGAAGAGAGACGGGCGGAGAATGGGTTGTGTCTCCCACCGCCCCGACCGCCTCCGTACCGATCTCCTTGGCGAGGGCCAGGCCCTGGGGGTAGCTGATGGGGGCGAGCTTCTTCTCCTTCAGCTTCTCGATGGTCTCCTTCTCGTCCCTCAGATCCAGCTTGGTGCCCACCAGGATGATGGGCGTGGCGGGGCAGTGGTGGCGAACCTCCGGGTACCACTGGCGGCGGGCGGGAGAAAGAGAGAGAGAGAGAGAGAGGGAGAGAGAGAGAGAGAGAGGGATGACCATGGAGGACTGGGAATACTGGGCACTGCAAATGGGGAAATAACTGGGAATAAACCAGTGTCCATGGTGCGGTGTGGGGATGGGTTGGTTGGAGCAGCCACACCTGTCCTGGGTCTGGGTCATCGGGGCCCAGGATCAGAGTGGCCGTGCGCCTGTTGCTCCCGTTGGGTGATCCAACGGGAAACAGGTAAAACCCCCATCCCCACACACACACTCAGGGGAGGAGCCCTCGTCATGACGCGCTCTACCTGTCAAGTTTACCGTCGCTGGCCGATCTGGATTTGCCTGGTTTTTATTGGAATAAACCTCGTTGACTTTTACCCCGATCGTTTGTTTTTGTTTTTTTGCGTCGCGAGCCAGGCTCAGCGAGCGCAACAGAAGCTGTTCACACAACACGAGAGCGGCCGGCAACTGCCGCCGCCGTGCAACTCTGCCAAACAGCCCCTTATCTCCAAACTGCACCGCCGCCCCCCGGCCCCCCGGCCCCCCAACTCCCCCCCCCCGCCCACCCCCGCCTCTCTCCCCCTTCTCTCTCGCTCCCGCCCCCTCCCATTCTTCCCGCCTTCCGTCCGTCCTCCCTCGCTTCCGGCTCGTATTTCTCACGCGCTTATCACGTCGGCTCCAAAGTGGCCACTCTTCCATTTACCCTCCGTTCTTTCTTTATCTCTTAATTCATCTGTTCTTCTCTGCTTGCCGGGGAAATTGGAGATGCTATCCGCCGAATTAATCAGCAGGTAACTCAGCCCGAGATGGGATGGGGGGGGCGAAATAAGCTGAGGCTTGAAGCTCTGGCGGTCAGGGGGGTGGGACGCTCCCCCCAAAGCCTCCCCGAGGCGCCGCC
>NC_137191.1:2092500-2140000 GCF_960531495.2 Zeus faber
ATTTTTTCACTGTAGAACGATAGATGGATGGATGTTCATTTCCAGGCAAATTGTGTAGGATTTTTATTTAACCGAATTGAAGACTTTTTTGAAGCCGTTTCAAGCAGCAGCACGCGCCGTATGTTACCCTGGTTGTCAATGTTTCACCACCAAACTCTTAAATCTCGCCGCTGGTGCTGGAGCCGCCGTAATGGTTTCAGCACTCTGGACAGCGGCACTGGAAGAGGGATGCTATGAAGGCACGTTGCCATGGGAACCGGCTCATCTGGTTGCACGTTGACCCATCATCAAATGTAAAATATGTTCTGTTCTGCTCCGTAAATACTGAGAGGTTATTAAAAAATATATCTTTATTTTTCTATCATTGATCAAGAAATGCAATCACTCTTCAAATACCAGATTTGTAGAGTGATGATCAATTTATTGTGACACAGTCCCTTTCCACCCTCCGCTCAGGGCCGAGGGCCAGGCGGGGCGCCGGGGGAGGCACCCGACACCAGCAGCGGCCGAGCAAAACCTTTCAAAAACCAGAGTCGAATCACAGAGCCGTGAGAAACGGGGAAAAGCCGAAAAGCTTGAGTCGTGCCGAGGCGGTTTCAAATAAAGGACTAACGTGCGTCTTTGGTGATCCGGCCACAAGTGGACCGCTCTAAGTACACGTGTGAAACGCAGCCAAGACCACGTTGAGATCCGATGGCTCAGACCACATTGTGAGGTGGGACTAAACTAGGACTAAACGCGGTCGGACTCACCTTGGCTCGGACGTTCTCGTAGGAGGCCGGGCTCACCAGAGAGAAGCAGATGAGGAACACGTCCTGGACGGAAAGAAATGGTATTACATCATGTTTTCGACCTGACCTGTCCTTGGCATCCTCGCCACGAGGAACATATTTTTGTTTATTGGGATTGAGAAATTCCTGTTGTGGTTGCTGCTGCTTTATGCCTGTTGTGTGTTTATTCTACGGGACCGGAAAAATTAATTGTACTTATAAGTAATGACATGACCATAAATGTATGTCACAGATAAACAAATGCACGCTCCAGTCTGTGGCTAAAAGGCAATTAATTTTATTTTTTATTTTATTTTTTATTATTTTTTCTGCTTTATTTTCACTACCGTCGTAATCCATATGTGTTAAATGCCTGAATGTAAATGTCCATGGACGTGTCGGTACCGTCTGTGGGTAGGACAGGGGGCGGAGCCTGTCGTAGTCCTCCTGCCCTGCTGTGTCCCACAGTCCCAGGTTCACGGGCTTACTGTCCACCATCACATTGGCAGAGTAGTTGTCAAAGCTATGATGGTGTGATCCAACCATGCACCGAAATGAATCAGGGAGAGAAAATAAAGAAAAGGAATAAAAGTTAAATATAATATAATAATAATAATAATAATAATAATAATAATAATAATAATCAATAATAACAATAAACATAATGATAGTAATAATTATCATTATTATTATTTAAATAGTAAATAATTTAAAACAATAATAATAATAATAATAATAATAATAATAATCAATAATAACAATAAACATAATGATAATAATAATAATTATCATTATTATTATTAAAATAGTAAATAATTTAAAACAATAATAATAATAATAATAATAATAATAATAATAATAATAATAATAATAATAATAATCAATAAAAATGATAAAATAATGAAAATAATAATAATAATAATGCAATAATCATAAAATAATGAAATAATAATCGCTAAAAATGTAAAAAAAATATATATAATAAAAATAATAATACCACTGTAATGGCACGACACTGTCAGACACAACACGTCAGACAAGCCTGACAGTCCAAAGAAAGTGTAACAGTGTGTGTGTGTGTGTGTGTGTGTGTGTGTGTGTGTGTGTGTGTGTGTGTGTGTGTGTGTGTGTGTGTGTGCGTGTGTGTGTGTGCGTGTGGTACTCACACAGTAGGGATATACTCTCCAGGGAAGGCATTGGTTGTGTAGCTGATGAGGAGACATGTTTTTCCCACGGCTCTAACAAAGAGAGAGAGAGAGAGAGAGAGAGAAAGTGAGGAGAAATAATTAACAACAAATGAGTGAGAAAGGAGAATGAGCTGGCAAAAGGAACCGTCTGGAGGTCACATGATTAACAGGAAGTGGCCAAGCCATTTGCAGAGAGAGAGCGAGAGAAAGAGAGAGAGAGAGAGAGAGAGAGAGAGAGAGTTTGGATAGATTTGACTTCTGGGTTTTTAACACATTGTGACATATTGTCAGGAAAGGTAGAACTCTGCACACACAACTGTTTGTATGTGTGTGTACATGGGTGTGTGCATGTGTGTGCGTGTGTGTGTGTGTGTGTGTGCGCGTGCGCGTGTGTGTGTGTGTGACAACACAGCGTCGCAGGAACTGATGTGTTTCACACAGTTTCCATTAGTATTGAAAACAGGAAGCTGTATCAAGGCCTTCCCTCTCATATCTGTCTTATCTGGCGTCCCATCACCCTCTATGTCAACATCTCTTCATTCAATCTGGACCCCGAACGCTCCTCACTTCCCCCAAAATATGTTCAACGTTCAAAGCTTGCGCCGAAATCGGGGAAATAAACCCTCCAGCATCTCGATGACAACGGTTTACCCCCCCCCCCTTTCCCCCCGTCGACCTGGTCTGAAGCTGATAACGTGTCGGTGCTGTAGGGTTCCCAGTTGAGGGGCAGCAGTTCACACCTGGCAACCCCCAGCTCACTTCGGCCAAATGGTTATGCATTAAAAAATTGTCAGTTGCATTTGAAACAACTAAGATCTTTTTATTCATCAATCCACTACATTTTTTTTGACACAAGGCTGTTTGAACAACTCCTCCAACAAGGCTGTTGAGTGCAGCCTGCTGCCACCTCAGTACTGGAAAGACAGGGAGGAAATTCGTATCGCTATTGACTGGCGTATCCCTACAATGCATACGTGATACTTCCACTGGTTACGCACAAGGCTCTGACGTCCCAACGGCTTCTTCCCAAACTTAAAAAAACACAAAAAAAACATATAATAACCTTTATAAAGGAACTTCACGAAAACGTCCTCCAATTCACAATTCTTGAAGGAGCCCGTAGATGCCACCCGAAGAGAAATCATAACAAGTACAGCAGCAAAGCGGGGGACTAAATTCACCCGCGACAATCGGCATCATGATAAAAAAAAAGTGCGGAAAAGGCCGCCACGTACCCGTCCCCCACGACCACGCATTTGATCGCCTGCATCTCACGTCCAGTCGCTCCTCGTCGTCGCGGCAGAGTCGGAGGGGGAAGTCGACGCCACTCGGCCGCGGCGCGCACAGGAAGCCAGCGCCCACATCCTCTCCCCCCCCCCCCTCCTCCTCCTCCTTCTCCTCCTCCTCCCCTCCGATGTTCGCTCCCTCACTATCCGTCCATTGGCCCAAGTGACCTTTCTGCTGCAGTCAGAATGTCTCAAGACCAGCTCTTGAATCAAAACAAAACGTGACATTTGAAAGTCCTGACAGAACAGAGCCCGTCGCTCGGCGCTCCCCACCGGTTCAAAATAAAAGTATGTACAGATTTTATTTTAACTGTAGTACTGATTGTGTTGGATGCGAAGTATCGTGAAAACTGAGGTCAGTCTGTTTGCTGTGGACCCTTGCAATTCCTTCGAAGACCCCTGGGAGGGGCCCCTGACCCCGGTTTGGGAACCCCCTGTTTCGGATCAGCCATGATTGGAAAGGTGTGTTTTACTGAGAGAAGCAGGGTGGCAACGCTGCTCAGGAACCACTGGGTGGTGCCACGCACCATCCTAACGCCGAACTTCCACATGTTTCACACGCACACACACACACACACACGCACGCGCACACACACATTCTAAAACACACACTCTTTATACATTTGCTCGGCTTACGACTCGAAAAGCGAAAATACCAAAATGGTCCAGGCACGGATTTTGACACAAACACAGCGATAAACAGCAAACAAAGGACAGCTCTGCAAAAGAGACATTTTCATGAAGACACTGAACATTAACGTCCTGGTCTCCAGGATGTTTAGAGCCGGTTCGGTTTCGCAACAGATCCTGAAGGAGATCTGCTTTGGAAACCTCCCCCCTCCCAACCAAACCCGACACTGTGCGTGACCACGTCTGTGAGGCGGCTGGGTGGAGGCGGCTGGGTGGAGGCTCGTCGTGTGTTACAACAGGACGAGGCGCTGACGCGTGGAGCAGAGGAAGCCTTCTTGTTTTTACCGAAGCGACAGAGCCTGCCGGGGAGCTGGGAGCCGCCGGCGTTATTCCGTCGTCTCGCCATGTGATATCGATCGACGAGCGGTTGCCAAATGGGTGAGTTCTGCTGGAAAACGTCACTTCTTTGAGACGCCCGTATGAGGGGATTCATTTCAACGCCCGCTTCGTGAAATCAGCATTTCCATAAATCAGCTGTCGAGGCACAGCGTTCCCCGTCCGGTGACAATGACGGTGTACAGTGCTCGCAGTGGCTCCTGGTCCGTGAGCGCCCAGATGTGCGAGCGGCACGCACCCCGACGGCTGCTGTCTGGGACGCTCTCCTGTTGTCTGCTGCCTCTGCGATGATCCCAGGCAGGAATACACTCGTCCTATATGAAGGTTAGAGGATGGTGAATAACCAGGAAAACATTTGGTGAGTGTTCAACTCATTTATTGTGCAGGTGCAGTATTAGAGTGTAATAGATTCAACTAATTGTCATTGCACAGAGTACGAGTCCTGAGGCAATGAAATGCATTTTTCTGCATTTTACCATCCTAGTAACTGACGTGTCGAGGAGCAGTGGGCTGCCATCGAGCTGCAGGAACTTAAAGGAACTTTAAGATGAGGTCACGCAAATAGCACTTAGGTATCGGACATAAATATTTGAATATACATATTTTTTGAAAATGTTTGTTCATAGTTTATTTCCTAAACTGCGGTCAGTTTTTTTCCAAAACTTAATTTGAAAAAAACATTTTATGTTTTTTTTTTAACCTCCTGCGGCCATTATGACAAAAACACAACAAACACACAGTTTGAGCAATCACAGAGGTGTTCTCGACAACGCACCTGCAGAAAATGTGCAACGGCAACCTCTGCTGTTACACATTTCGGTGGTCACAGATTACAGTGTAACACCAGCACTTGTTTTTTCCCACTTCAAGCACTGATAGCATATCCAGTGGACCGAATGTACAGTATCTGTCTTTATATACATACCCTTGCTCAAGGGCAGTGGGACAGGAATATGTGTGACTCAATCAGAATTTAGACATTCCCAAAAATATGGTGTTTTTGTGAGATTTTCTTTTTTCATATATTTATATATACACTACTCACAAAAAGTTAACGATATTTGGCTTTCGTGTGAAATTTATGGAAAATGTAAAAAGTTCACGCTACAGTGATATTATATCATGAAAGTAGAACATTTAAGTAGAAGCATGCAATGGTGATTTCCTCATCTCAAACAATTTATTGAAACAAAAGCCAACAACAGTGGTGGGTGTATCACAACAAAAAATGTCAATGTCTCAATAACTTGTCATGTGCCCTTGAGCTTCAATTACAGCTTGACAACCACGTCTCATGCTGTTCACAAGTCGACTTATTGTCTGCTGAGGCCTGGCACCCCACTCTTCTTGAAGGGGGCCCTCAGGTCATTGAGGTACTGGGGCACGGAGTTACGAGCCTCTACACAGCGACTCAGCTGATCCCATAGGTTTTCTGTGGGATTCAGGTCTGGAGAAAGTGCAGGCCACTCCATTTGAGGTGCCCCAGTCTCCAGCAGCCGTTCCCTATTGATGCCACCTCCATGAGCTGGAGCATTGTCGTACATGAAGATGAAATGAGGCCTGTGTTGTTCATGCAGGGGCACAATGACTGGATTAATGACGTTATTCAGGTAGTATGGACTTGTCACTGTACCATTCACAAAGTGTAGGGCAGTTCTGTATTGACCAGACACACCTGCCCACACTGTAACCACCACCACCAAAGGCTCGTCTGGTGACAACAGTGGCTGATGCATAGCTCTCTCCTTGACGTCTCCATCATTTCTGCTCAAAGCAAATCGACTTTCATCAGAGAACAGCATTGAGGCCACTGGTCCCTCGTTCAGCGTAAATGCTCCCTGGCCCGTGCAAGACAATGATGCCTGTGCCTGGTGGTGTGGTCAGGTATCCTTGCAGGTCGTCTAGCACGCAGACCACGCTGATGTCAACGGTTTCGAATAGTCTGACGTGACACTTGATGCCTCTCACCTCCCTTAAATGTGCCTGGAGTTGAGTGGCATCATCATCCGGCTCCGCAGGGCACTGTTCACAATGAAGCGCTCATCAGTGTGGGATGTGGCCAAAGGACGTCCACTTCTATGGCTTTCTGTGACTCTTCCAGTCTCTGTATCTCTGTTGGAACCTGCTGATGACACTCTGTGACACTCTAAGCTCAGTGGCCACTTCCCTCTGAGAACATCCTGTTTGAAGCCTCGCCAGGCGAGGTCCTGTTGATCAATTGTAAGGTGTGGTCTTGGTCTCATGATGTCAAAATGTGAACAGCATGATGAAGAGGACTGTTCAAATACCAATTCTAATTGAACCAGGAAATGTATTGGTCGATTCATGGATCAAACGCCTGTGGTGAATTTTGCCGTTCAGCTCCTTGTTAGAGAACTGCAAGTTTTGCAAAAAGTACTGAAACATTGAACAGTTGGACATGTGCATTCAAAAGTTTAGAGAAGGTCAAATTAGGTTCACCTGTAAAGGTTATAGTGCATTTTAGGTTCATCCTGAAATTTCACCCGAAAGCCCAATATCCCTAACTTTTTGTGAGTAGTGCATATATATATATATATATATATATATATATATATATATATATATATATATATATATATATATATATAAAAGGAAAACTGTATATATACAGTATATGTGTGTGTGTGTGTGTGTGTGTGTGTAAATGTTCCTTTCTTACTGCTCAGTGAGCTCACAGACCATAGTGCTTTCTTAAGTAGCGTGGCCGTGGCGTGGGGGTGGTGTGGTTTGAGCCGCCACGCATGTCCTGGGTCTAGGCAATTGAGCCCGGGATCAGGGTGGCCGTACGCCTGTTGCTCGTTAGAGTAACCAACGAGCAACAGGTAAAACCCCCATTGCCAAACACACAGGAGAGGAGCCCTTGTCATGACATATTGTCATTCGGCTCCGGGCTTGTTCCGCTTTGCCCACTCTCGCCGATAAATGTAGTACTTTGCAACCCTATCGCCTGCGTCTCTGTGTTGGAGGGCCCTGGAATTTCCACTCGGTTGGCATGTGGCAAACTTTTACAGCGGCTTTGTGTTAAGCCAAAGCTAACTTCACACGAATGCGTATCCGACAGTCGGATCTTTGTTCACCCTAGTTGTTGTCGGATGAACTTCATCCAGATTTTGCATCACTACACACTGTATGTCAGGGAAAATGGGGGAGCTTGGTTTTTCCAGTGCGACAGAGAGTAGTTTGCTCAGTGGGGCATTTGCCATGCTTCGTGGATGAGAGTTTAAAACTCCCTTTATAAAGTGTTTACAAAGTGCGAACAAAAATGCAAAAGAACAACACACGTTTTTGACTGACTTACTAACTTTTAAGCGCTTTTCCAATTAAAAACTTGACTGACGTAACCTCCCTTCAAAGCGTAAGATCCCAAAATTTGTGGCAACAGAATGAAAATTTGAACGCATCCCGGAGCCTCGATCCGACGCCGAAATAATGCACCGCAGCGTATCACAGCTTTTCATGTGCGGTTTCCAAACCTCTATGGCAATGAATGGGCTTCCTGTTTGGTGTTGTGGTTTGTCGTATTCGGTGTGAAGCGGAATTTAGGCTGAATGATCAGGAAACATCGATCACTGAAATGAGATGAAAGGGACATTGAAGGAGCGACTCTTTTGAGGTAGGCAAGCTCCTGTGTGGTGGAGCGGAGATGTTTGAATGATCAAATTAACGTTTGGGACTGTTAAATGTAGAGATACAAGAAGGACGAGTAGAGGAACGGTGCATCTGTTGGTGAACGTCTGTGGAATAATCGATTCTGATTGGTCTATAGCGGCTTAATCAGCGATCTATTATACCATTATATCTATTTCGCGATAATGACCGGCTGGCGGCACATTGTCCCTTACTTACACATGCCTTATTGTGCTTGGCAATTTAAAAACGCAATTCAATTCAAGCACATTTGAACCAGAAAAAAACCCCATTATATAATATAAATTAATATATAAAATGGAATTAAGACAGAAATATACAGTCACTGAACACTAAATTAGGAACACCTGTACACATACTTACTAATGCCATTATCTAATCAGCCAATCGTTTGGCAGCAGTGCCATAACATCATGTAGACAATGTTAATGTTCACAGCAGCCATAAGAACAGGGAAAAAATGTGATCTCAGCGTTCTCGACCGTGGCGTGATGGTAGGTGCCAGACGGGCTGGTTTGAGCATCTCTGTGGCTGCTGACCTCCTGGGATTTTGACGCACAACCGTCTCTGGAGTTCACTCAGAAAGGTGCGAGATACAAGAAAACATCCAGCGAGCGGCGGTTCTGAGGACGGGAACGCCTCGTTGACGAGAAGGTTCAACGGGGAACGGAGAGGCCACGGTTGTGGTGAGCAGGGAAAAAACATCCCAGAAGGCACGACACGTGGAACCCCGAGGCGTAGCGTGCTACAACAGCAGAACCACGTCAGGTTCCACTTCCGTCAGCCAAGAACAGGAAGCTGAGGCTGCAGTGGGCACAGGCTCACCAAATCTGGACAGGACCGGACCAATCATAGCCTGGTCTGATCAGCCTGCATTTCTGCTGAGGCTCAAAGATGGAGGCTCAGAACGTGGCATTAGCAGCATGAATCCATGGACCCAACCTGCCTCGTGTCAACAGTCCAGGCTGCTGCTGGTGGTGTCACGTTGTGGGGGAAGTTTTTTTTGTGACACTTTGGGTCGATACCAAGCAACCATCGCCTGAACGCCACCGCCAATTTGAGTATTGTCGCTGACCGCGTGCCTCCCTTCGTGGCCGCGCCCATCTTCGTACGGCTACTTCTAGCTTGATCACGAACCGTGGCACAAAACAAACAACGTCTCAAGCTGGTTTCACGAACGGACAGTGAGTCCAATGTTCCTCAGCTCCCTTCCCAGTCACGGGATCTGATTCCAATACGACGCTTTTGGGATGCGACAGAACGGGAGATTCACAGCATCAATGTGCAGCTGACAAATCTGCAGGAGCTGTGTGATGGAGTCATGTCAACATGGAGCGGAATCTCAAAGCAATGTGTGGCGTGGAGATGGGATGGTTTGAGCAGCCGCACCTGACCTGGATCCAGGTGGTTGGGTTAGGGTGACTGCATGCCTGTTGGTCTAACGAGCGGCAGGTTAAAACCCCCATCCCCACACTCACTCAGGAGAGGAGCCCTGTCATGACATCTTCCACCTGCTCCTGGCCCGTTCCACCGAGCCTCCTCTCTACAATACACTGGTGTCTACAACCCGTCGTCTTCTGTGGCTCTGTGCCGGAGGGCCCTCAACACGCCACTTGGGTGGCGTGTGGCAGGCGGAACTGCCACAGAATCCAACAAGATGTTGGATCCATGCCAAGAAGAATTTAGGCTGTCTTGAGAGCAAAGGGAGACCCAGCCCAGTATAGTGTTCCTAATAAAGTGCTCAGTGAGTGCATATATACTGTATATACTGTATATATATATATATATATATATACAGTAGATACTGTAAATATCTAGAGAGAGAGAGATGACAGCTTCAGTCAAAATGGTTGCCTAGCGTTTCAGGTGGACGTCAGGGAAGTCACGTGACCCTGTGTTTTCATTTTGCCGTTTCATTGTCGTTGCAGTGTCCTCAGACTTCACAGCAGATGAGAAGCTGGAGATCGACAGCATCAGGATGTACAAGAAAGACCTTCTGGACGACATCCAGGTAAGCTGCACGGAATAGAATGCAATCTAGATGGATCGGCAAAGAGCAGCGGTCGTAACGGATGGAAGATGTCAACGTCCAACACGTCAAGTGTTGATGCACATTGACGGAGGATTCAGCACAAAACCTGGATATGATCAAAAATACAACGCGGTTGAACAAAGCACGTTCGGCAGCATTTGCATCGATCAATTGCATTGATTTCCTGCTCTTGACACTGGATTGAAATCCTCCCAAAGAAACCAAGTTCGTTCCCCGTCGAGGCTGTTCCGGGTGGAGAAAGCGGAGGACTTACAACCTGTTCTCCAACCTTTCCTCTTTTTCAGAAGCTCAGGATGCAGATCGACAGCGTCATGTCGGACATCCTCAACTTCGAGTCGTCGGAGGAGAGGTAGGGCTCATTTTGACCGAACCAAAGACCCGGAACGCCCCTCTCTCCTCCTCCTCTCACGACACCGCCTGTTTTCGTAAACAATGCATTACAGCAGTCAGTGCCGTTTGAAAGACAGAGAAAAATACAAAAAGGAGGCGTGGCCTTTGATAGATATTTGGTTTATTAGTGCTGCATTGGATTGTTAGATTAGCAATTCCATGACAAGTATATACAATTCCCACCCTTTTTAAAGTCACATGATGAGCGAAACGAAAATCATAAACCCTCCTGAGCTGCGCTTTATTTAATTTGATGCATTTTTCCACCGCTAGTGCCATGGTCCACCGCGTAATACGCCTTTACTGACACAAGTCCAATGTTGTTCCCTGTGCAGCAAGACCATAGAGAAGGGCAAGCAGTTCTCCAGCGGAAAGAAGAAGTTCAACATGAACCCCAAAAAGGTGAGCGGATGTGTGTCAAATGAAGCTCCTAGATGTCCGCTGCGAGGTCCAGGAAGGAGCCGCGCCCCTGAAGCCCCAGCAGGCGTCTCAGGCTGGGCTTGCAGGGGCGCAGGCTGTGGTTCAGTGTGGCTGTGGAATATCTATTCCACAAACAGGAATAGATGTTTCGCCCTCTGACATTTGCTGGTGTGTGCTTTGTTAAACCAATAAAATCTAACTCGGAGAGTGAAGGCTGACTTTGCATATCACTACTGTTTCTGGGACACTCTGTGGTTGGTATTATTATTATTATTATAGTTATTATTATATTTATAATTATTATTATCATAATTATTATTATAATTATTATTTTTTATTTTTTTAATAATAATAATCATAATAATAATAAAAATAATAATAAATAGTAGTAGTAATAATAATAAAAAGTAGGTGTAATAATAATAATAATAATAATAATAATAATAATAATAATACCGTGTGCTTTCATTCCTAGGAGTGTCTCACAAAAGCCTGGATAATTGTAACATGTACCTGTACATTAAAACCCTTTTGAGAAAAGAGATTTAAGTATTTTTAAGGCAATTATAAACAGTTATAGTATACATTAAATGGCATTTTAATAAGACCTGGTTCCCTAAAGAGTAAATACCTCCATTTAATAATAAAACAGATATTCACTTCAGGATTCCGTTGAAAACAGAACTGAATGTATAGATATTTTTGATTTCTGCTCATGAATAGCGGTAGGTGCAGCTGGACTGCATCAAGCCTGTGTCCAGTTCTTCCGTGTCTCTTTTCTCTCTTGTATTTTGTGCTGGTGAGAAAGAGGAAGAGAAATTACATTTAAGGAATTGCAAATGTAGAAGCTGTGTGTGAGCTCATTCTCATTCCAAAAAAGAAAGACGCAACATGAGATTTCCGTTCGGAAATCATCATGAACCGTGTGTGTGTGGGTGCGTGTGCGTGTGTGTGTGTGCGCGCGCAGGGCATGAATTACCTGGTGGAGAACAAGCTGCTGGAGGGTGGAGCTCGCTCCATCGCTGAGTTCCTCTACAAGGAGGAAGGACTCAACAAGACGGCCATCGGAGAATTCCTGGGAGAGAGGTGAGGAAGATGAGGAAGAGGAGGAGGATGACGGGGGAGGGGAGGGGACGGTTCCTGGTTGTGATGGGGGTAGGTGTGTGTGTGTGTGTGTGTGTGTATGTGTGTGTGTGTGTGTGGGTGTCTGTGTGTGTGTGTGCGTGTGTATGCGTGTGTGTGTGACACTCATGCAACTAGCGACGATCTTACCATCGATTCATCTGCAGAGTGAGGTCATTGACGCCAACGCAAACAGGCACTTTGGTGGAACTACTCTGGAATTAGTTTTTTAATTGTGATTCATTCTCGGACGCAATGTCGTCATCCAAGCACTGACGGAGTTTGGTCGCCATTGAGCTCTACCCTCTCTTTCTCTCTCTCTCTCTCTCTCTCCCTCCAGGGAGGAGCTCCACCTCCAAACCCTCAAGTCCTTTGTGGAGCTCCATGAGTTCTCAGACTTGAACCTTGTTCAGGCCCTCAGGTCAGCCCCCAGCCCCCCCCCCCCACACACACACACACACACACACACACAAAGAGCAACGGTTCCATGTTCCATCCAAAGCCTGAAGTGTGATTAAAGGCCCAACTAAATTACATTACTGCATTGTAGTGGTGCGAGCAGGTGTTGGACCACTGTCTGATGTGTGTGTGTGTGTGTGTGTGTGTGTGTGTGTGTGTGTGTGTGTGTGCATGTGTGTGTGTGTGTGTGCGTGTGTGTGCTGCCTCTCTCTCTCTCTCTCTCCCTCTCTCTGCGTGTCAGGCAGTTCCTGTGGAGCTTCCGTCTGCCCGGAGAAGCTCAGAAGATCGACCGCATGATGGAGGCCTTCGCTACGCGCTACTGTGACTGCAACGCTCTCGTCTTCCAGTCAACCGGTGGGTTTCTGCTTCCTGCGTGTGTGTGTGTGTGTGTGTGTGTGTGTGTGTGTGTGTGTGTGTGTGTCTGAGTGTACCTTTGACGACACAGATGTCTCTCTCTTCGTCTCCATTTCCTATTTCTTCCGTCTTCAAACTCTCTTTGTCCTTCATTGCACTTTTCCTTTCTCCCCCTCAGCCTTTGCTTTGTCTTCCAATCCCCCTTAGAAGTCGACATTTTAACGTTGATATTTACGTCTTTCCCTGTCGTCGCCATTTTGTCATGTCCCATCCTTCTCGTTTCCCTTCTTCAGTCATTGCCCTTTGCTTCATCTCATTTTATTCAGCACGTCTTGCACTTTGCATGTGAAAATGTCCTCCTCTTACTGTGTGTGTGTGTGTGTGTGTGTGTGTGTGTGTGTGTGCAGACACGTGCTACATCCTGTCCTTTGCCATCATCATGTTGAACACCAGCCTCCACAACCCCAACGTGAAGGACAAGACCACGCTGGAGCGCTTCGTCTCCATGAACCGGGGGATCAACAACGGGGGGGACCTGCCCGCCGAGCTGCTGTCGGTGCGTAGCCTCCCGCGGCCGAGCACGAGTGCATAACTCCAGGTTGGGGAGGCCCAAGCATGGCCATGTTTTGGTCTCCGGCCCTGTGCTGGTGGGCCAATCCAAAGGGTGGACACTTCCACTTTTCCACTGATGTGCATGAACTTAAATGAGAGGGGAAGCATTTAGTCCTTAGCAGTCCCTCTGAGAGTTTTTGGTTAGTTTTTTTACCAACTCCTAATTCTGCACATCGGGAATATACGATGCGAAACGGCCAAATGTTTCCTCTTCCAATCAACATCATCTGTCCAGTTTCCCGTCCCCACAAAAAAAAAAAGTGCCGCCTCGATCCGAGTGGAATCAATAACGCGGTGGAAAAGCCCGTCCAGAGGCACCGGGGGCGGCCGTGCCGGCCTCGGCGGCGGACGCCAAGTCCGGCTCACCAATGCACTTGTCTGCCCTGATTATTCTGGTTTATTTGAAACATCTCGACGCTTTCCCCGCCCAGAAACTGTACGAGAGCATACGCGCCGAGCCCTTCAAAATCCCAGAGGACGACGGGAACGATCTGACTCACACCTTCTTCAACCCGGACCGCGAAGGATGGCTCCTGAAGCTCGGTAAACACCTTTTTCTTTTTACTGCTCCCCCCTCGGGGGCCCCGGGCTCGCTCCTGTGCCTGGGGTCGCGGCCGCCTTTGAAAACACGGCCGGCGCGGCGCGCCCTGGTTGTTTTATCTTTCCACCTTTAAAAAAACAAAACGTGTCGCTGGTTATTTCAGGAGGCCGGGTGAAGACGTGGAAGAGACGGTGGTTCATCCTGACCGACAACTGCCTCTACTACTTTGATTTCACCGCTGTAAGACTGCAGCCGCCGACGCTCCCCTCCCCGCCCGTGTGGAGATCCTACCTTTCTCTGTCAACCGAACCCCGGAACCCCTCTCCTCCTTCAGAGCCTCAGCTTCTTTCCCCTCGTTTCTGTTGTGAAGTCGGGTCTTTTTCTTTGGGTTCTTAGGGGCGTTTCCTCTTTGCTCTTTTGGGTCGGACGCAGATTAACGCTCGTGCCTCTCGGCGGCGGAAAAAAGGTGAAGGGCGCACATCTGTTCGTGCACGCGCGGATTTATTTTTGGGCCATCAGAAAGGAGGAAGTGAGAATGGAGCAAAATACATACCGTGACGCCAGCGCCCCTTCGGCATTCCCTCAAGTTATCGCCATCGTTGGGGCGCTCGGTAGTTTACCTGTCAATAATAACGGGTGAAGGGGCTAGAAATTCAGTTTGGACGCGGGTCTGGCCCTTTCAATCACACGTTTCACTCCGCCCCATCTTGTCCCCTCTCCCCTCAGGACAAGGAGCCCAGAGGAATCATTCCCTTGGAGAACCTGTGCGTCCGGGAGGTGCCCTACCCCCGAAAACCCGTAAGGAAACAGGATTTCTGCCCGTCATCGTGTGTCGTCAACGAGCAGAAAGTGCAACCTTTTTTTTTGGTTGGTTTGGAGGACCGTGCCGGCGTTGCATGGGCATCCACGAAGCTTGAATACACTTTCTTTTTTTTTTTGCCTTTGGAATTTCGATTGTGGTTCACGCGTTCTTCTTGCTTTGTTTTCCCAAATTCAATGAGCTCCGTATAGATTGTCTGCAAATGTCAATACCAATAAGAAACACGCAACCCAACGTATTGATCCCACTGCTATTGAGTCATTCGAAATTTGGTGGTTTTAAAGTCATGGGGAAGTCAGGGGATTTCCCCCTCGTGTCTGGAGGGGGGTGAATAGTGTCCCCTACCGTGTCTCTGTGCAAATCCTCTCTTTTCGTCGTCGACTCTCCCCTAGTACTGTCTGGAGCTGTACAACCCCAAGGGCCGCGGCCAGAAGATCAAGGCCTGCAAGACGGAGACGGACGGCCGGGTGGTGGAGGGAAAGCACCAGTCCTACACCATCTGCGCCCCCAGCGCCAATGAGAGGGACTCCTGGATCGAGGCCATCAGGTCAGAGCTCCGCGTTAGCGCTTTAAAGTCCAGGATAACTCCGCCGCCCGCTTCCGCTTCGTCGAGGGCCGCCGGCGCCGCGCAACGCATTGTGGGAGGGGTTAGCAGGGTAGTGAGCGGTGTTGGCCGACTTGTGTCGCCGGACGTCGCTGGTCATCCTGGTACTTTTCGATCAAGCACCAGAGAACCGAAGCACCCCATAACCCAATCGAAATCTGTCGTCCGTGTATTTCTCTGAACAGGGCGTGTGTCACCAGGGATCCCTTCTATGACCTGGTCTCCATCCGGAAAAAGAAGGTGATCAACCAAGGCGCCCAGGTCTGAGCGGGCCGCACCGCCGCGGAGGGGCCGTGGAGCGCAGCCGGGACGCTGGCGAAACGGCCCCCCCTGTGAGACAGAGTCCCTCCACGCCTGGTTATTTTCGGCGGTGGGCCTTGCGCGAGAAAGGGCCCCCGTGTCTCGTCTTGGGTGTAAATAGGAAGATGACGCCGTTGCAGGGAAGGGAAGTGGAGAAATAGTGGTCACGCCGCATAACCGCCAAACAGTGAAAAAAGCAATAAACAAAGAGGGCTTTTTTGCCGCCGCCGTCCCTCACCTCGTGGCTGGGCGCGGAGCCGACGCCCCCCCGGGCTCCTGACTCTGTTTTGTCCGAAAGGGGAAACTTCCTCTCGGCGTCCGGGCGCCGCGGTCACGACAAGAGGGGTCACGCCGCAGCTTTTCGGGGGGGGGGGTTTCGACGGAGCGTGTGTTCCACCAACAAGACGTCCCCGCGATCATCCCACTGCTGCCGCACTCTTGCTGGCGGAGATTTAGTGCCTTGCTCGTGGACGCCTTCCCCAGCGCGTGAAACGGGCTCGTTTCGGGGGATGGAACCCGAGATAACCTCAGAGCATATCACACCATGACGGGGTTCACCCATGTCCTGGAAAACCTGGAATTTTGTATAACGTCGTCTTCCACTCGTGGAAAAGTCAAGGAAGTGTCAAGAAAATGTTGTTTTCAATGTGCAAAAATATTCACAAATATATATGCAGTGTTCTCCCAAAAAAAAAACCTCTAAACACCAGAAATAAGTATGTATACTGTATACAAAAACAAAAACACGAGTCGGTCATATGAATGCATGTGCAGGTCATGGAAAATGTCCTGGAAAATCACTTCTTCTTTTTCATTATTATCCTGTTTTTCCATCTCCACCGACCCCGATAAGGACAAAACACTCCCAACATCTCAAGTATTAAAAACAGAAAACCAGAAAGAAAAGAGGCTGAATCCCCGACGGCGGCAGGACAACACTTGGTGACGGGGTGAAGTTATGTGCTTGATCATTTCGTGGATCACTCGGCGCGGCTCAACAGTGTTACTTGATGTAAAGTTAGATCCTGTTTCTGGTTTTAAGGGTAATAACGTGCCTGTGTTCGCAGTAAAACAATCACCGAAAATGCACTTCCTCTAAAGATCTGCCTGAGTTGGTCTGTGTATCTGTGTGTTCACCGTGAATCACTTCAATGCAACGAAACAAATTATTATTGCCATTATCTGTGATTGAAGTGTGCATTATGCATGTATGAATATGAATATGAATATGAATATCTTTTTTTTAATTTTGTATATAGGGAAAACACAAATTTGAAAGTGTTTAATTTGCTATTTATGTTGACAATAAATAAACACAAATTTCATGTTAAACTAGCACTGAGACACTCTCCTGTAATGTTCCTCCAGAAATCAAAAAAGGCACAGGGCCACCAATTTAAAAAAAATTTGGATAAAAAAAAATATATAATAATAATGGGTGTGACAAGGTCAATAAATCATATTTGTGATAGTATAGTACAGAATAAAAATAACAGAATAAAAATTCTTGTAAAATCAAAGTTCACAGAATCACCATGGAAATCACCAAATAGTTGAACTGTTTTTCGGAGTTTGTTGTGTCAGTGCAGTCAAAGTCGCCTCTGAACGGGTGTGACTCCACTTCCTGCTGCGGCCGCCACTTCCTGTTTCACTGTTGTGACACAGTCCTGCACCCACCCATCCACGCACCATCCACCCATCCATTCATCCATCCATCCATCCATCCATCCATCCATCCATCCATCCACCACTCACCCATTCATCCATGGCCGACCACCTTCCCCCCAGCCATCCGTCCTCCACCCGCCCAACACCACCACTCACCCAACCATCCTCTCGCCTCCAGCCACCCGTCCGCCACCACCACCACCACCCCCACCCAACAAACAATACACCACCACCATTCAACACCAATAATCCCACACCCACCCACAACGCCCACCCACCCCTCCACCAGCACCCACCTCCACATGCAGGTCAGTAAAAACAGTGCTGGGAGGCTGGAGCCATTGAAATGTATTGTGGTGGTGCTGCTGCCCCCTGGTGACGGTGGAGCCCCATGGAGTGTTTTAGTTCCTGACAGGTTTGGGCGTTTTGCCTTGTAACCCTGGCAGGACGCCAGAGACGTCACCATTTACCAAACCATTATTTACCATTCATTTGGAGTTTTGAAATAACGTTGTTGTTTTTTTTCAAAGCCTATTTGTTAATGACATCAACTTTGGATCCTGAAACCCACTCGTTCCTGGACGAGCTGCTTCAACACAGCAACGAGAGACGACAACGACACTGCAAACTATAATAATCATAGCTGTTAAATATTATGAGGCCGTGTAAGAGTTCACACTTTATTACCCCTGGGGTGAAATTCCAGGGTTGGAGCTGCAGGAGTTGACAACAAGGTGCAAGTCAAGAAAGAGACAAAAAAAAAAAAGAAAAAAAGAAATAAACCACATGTACCACATGAGCCGCCAACGCAACACAATTTTTTAATCTGTTTTTAAGGATAAAACAAATCAGAACGCCTGCGTTTGTAGAACGATACAAAAACCAAGGGTGATGGTACCCTTGTGATTGTCTTATTTAAAAATAAAAAAATAAAATAAAAAGATTTTGCCTTATTTTTAGTCTACAATAAAAAATTCAATAAAATTAAAAAACATTTGTCTATAATATCAAACTATTTGCTGTAAATCCACAGCCCACGTTGCCGCTGAGGCCCTCTCCACGGCGCCCCCTGGTGGCCCCTTTCTGCCTGAACCACTGCCTGAACTGCCATCAGCGCACGGCGAACGCGGAGCGCCCTCGCGCTTTGTGTCTCAGCTCCAAGAAATAAACGACGGACGGATCGTTTGCAGCCGCTGACTCGCAGCGACCCAGCGGCTCGTGCAGACGGCGGTGACGTCCATGAACTAATAAACTGAAAAGAAACACATACAGGGTACAGTACTGTGCATCCCCTTCTGGATGCTTGGGGAACACGCTCCTTCCTTTACCTTTTACATCCGACAACAACTTATTTATTCATAAGCGACTTGGGGGGGATTTGAACAGGGTCCACGATGTGTCCGTGGCGAGATTAAAAAGGCCCGTCGGGCGACAGGCGAACGGGAATTCAAAATCAGGGCCTCAGGCGCGGACACAGGAGGACGCCCGGCTCCGGCGGCGTCTCCGGAGGGTGGTTTCGGTTGAAGCGTCCACTTCCACCTCCGCCGGGGCTGAAGTCAGGACGGCGCGCAGGACGCCTTCAGGCGACGCCGGCTCTTCGTGCCTGCGGCCGGAGGGGGGAGACGACACGTTAGGTGAGACTGGGGAGAGGGAGACGGGGGGCGCGAAGTACAGGGCGAAGGGTGAGAGCCCTGCGTTCTCGTTAGGGCAACGGTTTTAGGGAACAAGGACGCGAGGTGTTAGGACGGGGTTCTGCAACGCCCCCTCCCCGGGCTCCTCCTCCGGCTTGATTTTTTTTCTCCGCTCGCGTCCGGTTATTCGCGCCTAGTCCAGGGGGCAGTAGTGCAGGGGGCAGATAAACGACTGTTTGACCACATGACCAGTCTCTATGGGACGCTCGACCCCGATTGGTCCATCGCGCCGCTCGGTTATTTCTGAACAACGGCCGCCGATCTGTCGAAAAACGACGTTGCCAGGGGCGACCGCCTCTCCCTCCCTCCCTCCCTCCCTTCATGCCCCTCCTTTCCCCCGCCGTCTGCAGTTTCTCGCGCGAACCCGGGGGGCCGGTGGCGCCACCCGGTGACGCCGCCTAGGAACTACAAACGGAAGGCCTGAGGGGGTGAATGCGGGCGTGAAAATCCCCGAAAATGTCCGGTATTTGCAGGGCAAGGTTTTCGAATAATTCTCTACGTCAGCGGCGCCGCCTGGCTCCGTCTCCCTCAGTGGAGGCTCTAAGCTCTAGGGGGACGGTAGCTCAGGAGGTAGAGCTGGTCCTCTAGTAATCTAAAAGGTTGCTGGTTGGATCCCAGGCTCCTCCTGCTAGCATGCTGTAGTGTCCTTGAGCAAGACACTTAACCCCTAATTGCTCCTGATGGCTGCGTCCATCGCTGTTTGAATAATTGTAAGTCGCTTTGGATAAAAGCGTCTGCTAAATGTAAAGTAGTAGTTATTAAAGCATTTCAAATTAATACTAAAGTACAGCGGGACGCTCGTTGCCGCAAAAGAAGGATCTGATCACCCTGCCGGGGGTTATTTTGGGATAATGACCCAAAGGATTAAGACTAGGTGAAGTATTTGGTATCAAAACCGTTGAAAACCCTAATTTTTGGAAACCCGTCGTGATTCAGGGACTCACTCTGGGTGTCCTGCGTGGTGCTGATGGTCTGCATGGAGTCGCTCTTCGGACCCATTTTGGAGGATTTCTTCCTCCATTTTGACGCCCTCAGCCCGGGTGGCGGCGGCGGCGGCGGCCCGTCCTCCCCCTCGCCCGCCTCGGTCGACGTGGGGGACGGGCACCGGCTGTTGGCCACGCTCTTCCCCGTCCACTTTCCGAAGAGCCGCTGCCTCAGAGTGGGGCGGGGCTTCTCGTCCTCAGCCTGTACGTGTCGCACGGGGCCAGCCAGGGGCCCGTCCGACGGCAGCGGGGACAGCCTGTCCAGCCTCTCGCTGCTGGACGAGCGCAGCCTCCGGAGCTCGGCGTGACTCTGCTCCGCCTCCTTCCCGCCCATGGGCTCATGCAGGGACCCGGGCGGGCGCGGCGGCGGCTCGCCGAACGCCAGGAAGTATTTGGGGTTGTAGTACTTGTGCGCCGGCACCTGGAGGCCGCCCCTGGCCGCGTCACCCAGGCTGACCTGGAAGCGGGAGGTGGTGGCGGGCAGCGGCGGGCGCTTGGGGGCCACGGCGGGGGGCCGCACGGGGGGCTCCCGCAGGGGGGGCGGGGCCACGTGCAGCTCCTTGTACAGGTCCAGGTCCTCGGAGACGGCGTAGAGCTCGCGAAAGTCCCGGTCGAAGGTGTCGACCGCCTGGCCCGACAGCACCGTGATCATGTTGCGGTCGATGCGAGACGTGCACCAGGAGAAGCTGGAAGGGCGGAGCAGGCGGGAGATTGGAACAGCATTCATTTCGGCCATTTTAAGACTGGGACCAAAGCATCGTTTCTCAGTGTAAAAGTACGTTTACTTTGCCAACTTACTACAGTTTGTCATATTTCTATAGGTTCTATAAGTACATTATTTTGAGCAGAATATTGAGTTTTTTTTCCCCCAATCGGGCTAAAAATCTTCATTTCTTCATCCTTTTCGTTTTTTCCCCTCAAACATATAAGTGAGTAAGTCAGCACCATGAAACAGGGACGGAGGTTATTTTATTTTTTATCAAAGTTAATGTTTTATAACGTGCCCGATACGGGTATGGGGAACTATGCAGTTTCCAATCGATCACTAAACCCTATTCCTTAAGCCTATTCCATATACATAAGCATATTCCCTCTATCTATTTCATTTCATTTCATTTTATTTTTATTGTATTTTATTTTATTCTATATATTTTTATTTTATTCTATAAGTATTCGACTTACTGTATTACGTTTTAGGAGTCAGTTAGTTGGGCTATTAGAAATTTTTCCTAGGACATATTGTTTGTTATCACCGGGTGCGTTGCATTACATTTCACTGCATATATGTATGAAAGTATGTATATGTAAGTGACGGATAAAAAATCTTGAATCTTGAATCTTGAACCCCGCAAACTCTGTAGAGCTCAGACTCCATGTTTGGCCGAGGTTTGTAAAAAGCCCACGTCGAGGCGTCTCTCCAACTGAACGAGGGGAGCGGCGGCGGTAAAACATGTTCAAATAACGACATACTGGGAAAAAGAGGGAAATCATTTGCGGTTTAGTTTCGTAAAACTGCCATTTGTATAAATATACAACACCAATGCAGAGTGTTTATTTCTTCTTTTTTACAGTGCACACACGTAATGTTTTAAAGACACACACACACGCACACACACACACACACACACACATTAGAAGTTACCTGTAAGATCCGAAAGCCACTTTATCTCCGTCCACGATCATGTACTTGTAGCGGAGCGAGCCGGGCAGCCGGCCGAAGGACAGGCCCAAGCCGGCTCCCTGCAGCGTCCTGGTGCGGATGTTCTGCAGAAAATATATATATATAAAAAAAAAAGAAAAAAGTGTCGGGAATCGATCGCACGTGTCTCGGAAAAGCCGGAGAAATGAATATTCAAAAGGAGCGCGTTGCAATTCACATCAGGACTCGTGACTCCAAGAGAAAGTGGATCAGGCAAGAAAATTTAAAGTGATAAACATTTCAGTGTTGGTTGTTAATAGTTCTACTGTTAAAAAAACCCCATAAAAAAAACAGGGTGTTTCAATCAAAACAGATGAAATAAAGTCCAAACAGTGGTGGCGCTGTCAGAGCAGTGCTTGTTTGGTCAGACAGGATTCGAATGTTCGCAACTGCGATACGCGAAAGCCGCCCGGCGACAGAGCCGGAGGTGGCGATCCATCAGGACGTTGGCGCTCGGGGGTCGCAGGTCACCACGGTGCTGTTGGCTTGGTGCTGCCGACACTAAAAACCTGAGCCTGACCAGGCGTGAGGTGCTGAAGTTCAAATTGGATCGTTTGGAACCGGATTGTTTTTTTTTTTTAATATTCGACTCATATTTTATTAAAAAATAATAATAATAATGTCCTCCTTAGAGTTGCCTTGTTATTTTATCTTTTTACGCCCACTGCGCAGTTGTTGCCTGTCACGCCCCAAGAATTTCATTGTACCTTGTGTAAAACACTTTGAACTTTGAACTTTGAACCCAGGTGCACGGAAAATCTGGAACTATAGAGAATTAAGACGGGGTTTTGGTGGCACGTTGCGCCGACGCTTTAATGCGGAGCAATCACCGAAAACCGAAATGACGTCAGGTCACGGGGGGACGTGCGTGGATGCTGCGTGATTTTGAAGTGAATCGAAAATCTTGAAGGTGGCAGAAAAACCCAGTCAGCTGCCAGAACCGGGGAGAAAAAGTATCTCGATCTGGCGTAATTCCCATATCAATAAAAAATGGGTGGGGTCGTCTGGGTGGGGGCAGGGGCTCAGGAGGTGGAGCTGGTCATGCTGTCATTGGAAGATCACATGGCCTCGCGTTTCTTGTACTATTTTCACATTTTTTTGGGGCAATATTGACTGATAACACATTAAAGCTCCCTATTTATGGCATTTGTATATTCAATTCATAAAAAATACATAATTCTAGTAATATTAAATCTTTCTTGCCCACGCCCTTGCTTTCTCAAGACGCATTCGGCCGAAGCCGTCGCCTCACCCGTAGGTGCAGCGAGCTGGGCTTCAGCCTGGAGAACATGTCCAGGAAGTGAGGCACGCCCCGCAGGTCCAGCAGCAGGTAGACGGGCACGGCGCGGCGCCAGGCCGCCTTCATCAGGTCCTGCAGGATCTGCAGGTCCGTCAGCAGGTCCATGACGACGGCGATCACCTGGAGGCGGTGCAGAGGGGTTCGTGTCAGCCGCTCGCGTTTTTGAGCTGGTGGTGTCACCCGCACGGCAAAAAGATTTGAAAGAACTGAGATGGAGGTGGATCAATGATGTCACGTAATACTGATAACTCTACAGCTCTTATCAAAGCAGAGGCTACAAAGTTCTTCACAGAATTAAAAAAACAACAACAACACAGATAAGGCTGTTGTGGGAAATAAATACTATTTAAATAAATACTAATTATTCAAATAAAATGCAGCAGATAAAGAACATTTAAGAAATCCATTAGAATAGTGAGTGAACATGAAACACTTTACAAGGACTTAAATATGGAAAGTTATCAAAACAACAGTACATCAAAGATAAAGTGTGTGTATGTATATATATATATATATATATATATATATATATATATATATATATATATATATATAAGTGACCATAAGCAAAGCTGAGTGGCATAGTGATGGAAAATGTTTTTGTATATCATTGACATTATTCATATATATATATATATATATATATATGTATGTGTGTGTATGTGTTTAAATATGTATGTATGTATATGTGTATATATATAAATATATATGTATTTAATATATGTATATATATATACATATATAAAGCAACCATAAGCAAAGCTGAGTGACATAGTGATGGTAGTAGCAGCGCTAAAAAATGTTTTTGTATATCAGTGACATTATTCATATATATATATGTATATGTGTGTGTATGTGTATGTGTATGATTATGTATATATGTATATGTGTATATATATAAATATATACGTATTTAATATATGTATAAATATATATGTGTGTGTGTATATACGTGTGTGTGTGTGTGTGTGTGTGTGTGTGTGTGTGTGTGTATATATATATATATATATATATATATATATATATATATATATATATATATATATATATATATATATATATATATAAATATATATTTCCATCTTTCCACTAGAGAGAGCTCCACAGCTTGAGAGAGAGAGTTTTGGGAAAAAAAAAAAAAAAAAGAACAATCCATTCTCTGAACATGAGCTCATTCTTACACCCAGAACAACAAATCTGAATTGGGAGCACATGTCAGAACGTGACTCCTAACTTTATGGTCTGACTTTGGTGGAATCTGAACTCAGGGAGGTGGAGGCTAGGTGGAGGAACTCAATGAACCCCGCCGCGGGGGTGCTCCAAAGCCCCATGAAGCGGACGCCGGGGCCAAGGCTCCCTGGGGGGCTGCACCAAGGAGCACTTTGTGTTGACAAACGGCAAAACCACCTGAGGAATGAAGGAACTTAGCACCTGAGAAGGTGAGGAACGGCTCGGCTCACAGCTCCTCCTTCCTGGAGATGTTCAGTGACGGAGCTGAAACTGCTGTATATGTGTGTATATTTTATCTGTTTCAAATCCTCTTCTTGGCCTACATTTACAGCCTGAGTCCAGGGAAAAGTGACACCCCCTGGGTACTCACCCTGGGTACTCACCCTGGGTACTCACCCTGGGTAGTCACTTTGGGTACACCTCCTGGATAGGCCTCCCGGGTACACACCCTGGGTACACTCTGACCCTCAAAAAACTTGTCACAATCTGTCAGTCTGTAATACTGTCTGTCACTCCGTAACACTTCATAAAGTACGACTGTGGCTTGTTCTGCAGATGATCCTGACTTTGATTTGGGATGGAACGGAGTCATTATTGACAAGGATCTCGAGTAACAGTCCTGGTCTGACGGATCCACTCCCTGGTTTTGAGTGCAGCATGTTTGCTTTGAGACGTGGAGGCAAAGTCCAAAGTCTCTGGAACCGAATTTACTCACTGAAGTAGAGACGCTTGAAAAAGAACTGCACCTAAACACACAAACAGAGCAACCCTGTTACCGCCTGTCTGCGAAAGACTGCGGGAGCCGGAGTTTCCAGGCGACCTCAAAGGGGACGCCCTGGATCCCACGGGGCTGGGGGGGGGGGTTTCAGGGCGTGGCCCCCTGCGTGACGCGTCCTGGCAGTGGCGGCAGGAAGAAGTAGCTCATTGTTCCAGCGCCTCAGCGCAGAGGAATGCTGAGCCAGCGCACGGCGAGCGAGCGCCGGCAGCGTGACCGGACCCGCCGCTCGGCGCGGCTCCCTCAGCTTCCGCCGGCATTATGGGCATTGGCCCTTGTGTTGCAAGGTCCAAACTGCCAGGCCCCGCCGGTTCGTGGAACTCACTCGTTCCAGCTGGTTTTCTTTCCCGTTCACTGGATTGACTTCTTAGGTTTTACTGTGCAGGGAAAACGTGTTCGTCTCTAGTTTCCTGTTTAGCTTTATGTACATTGATACAACATTTTTTATTGTTTATCAACGGGTCTCTGTCTGTCTGTCTGTCTGTCTGTCTGTCTGTCTGTCTATCTGTCTCTCTATCTATCTATCTATCTATCTATCTATCTATCTATCTATCTGTCTGTCTGTCTGTCTGTCTGTCTGTCTGTCTGTCTGTCTGTCTGTCTCTCTATCTATCTATCTATCTGTCTTTCTGTCTCTCTATCTATCTATCTATCTATCTATCTATCTATCTATCTATCTATCTATCTATCTATCTATCTATCTATCTATCTATCTATCTATCTATCTATCTATCTATCTATCTATCTATCTCTCTATCTATCTATCTGTCTGTCTAGCTATCTGTCTGTCTGTCTGTCTGTCTGTCTGTCTGTCTAGCTATCTCTCTGTCTGTCTGTCTGTCTGTCTGTCCATCTGGCTGGCTGGCTGGCTGGCTGTCTGGCTGGCTGGCCGGAGGGCTGGCTGGCTGGAGGGCTGGTTGGCTGGCTGGCTGTCTGTCTGGCTGTCTGGCTGGCTGGCTGGCCGGAGGGCTGGCTGGCTGGAGGACTGGTTGGCTGTCTGGCTGGCTGGCTGTCTGGCTGGCTGGCCGGAGGGCTGGTTGGCTGGCTGGCTGGCTGGCTGGCTGGAGGGCTGGCTGGCCGGAGGGCTGGTTGGCTGGCTGGCTGGCTATCTGTCTGTCTGTCTTCTGGCTGGCTGTCTGGCTGGCTGGCTGGCCGGAGGGCTGGCAGGCTGGCTGGCCGGATGGCAGGTTGGCTGGCTGGCTGTTTGTCTGTCTGTCTGTCTGTCTGTCTGTCTGTCTGTCTGTCTGGCTGGCTGTCTGTCTGTCTGTCTGTCTGTCTGGCTGGCTGGCTGTCTGGCTGGCTGGCTGGCTGGCTGGCTGTCTGGCTGTCTGTCTGTCTGGCTGGCTGGCTGGCTGGCTGGCTGGCTGGCTGTCTGTCTGTCTGTCTGGCAGAACAAGTTTGACTCTGAAAGTGATGACTACATTATTAGTAGTGACGAAAGGTTCGACCAATTTCTGAGCTTGGGATCTGGACGAGTGACTCTGTATGAACGAGTCGTTCGATTTCTTGACTCTTTGTTTATTTCATCCATTTGGCGTAAAGCACAGTGAGCGAGGCAGGAGCTCCAGTGAACGATGGACGAGAGTTCATCGTTCACTTTGTTCGCTCCGCTGCCGCGGCGGCTCCCGCCTGCCGAGCTATTCAAGAGATTGACTCACGACGAACGAATCGCTTGTGAGTCGCGGCTCACTCATCATTGGTCGTCATAACAACAAGCACAGTTCCATGTCTGTGACATTTTATTGTGGTTAGCAGGATGGTGGTGTGCAATGGGATTATTTCATTTTAAAGAATGGCAGAGGGATACACCGGTTAACACACACACACACACACACACACACACACACACACACACACACACACACACACACACACACACACACACCATAAAACATAGTGATATCTAGTTTGGTGACCCAATCTGGGAAAGAGTGTGACGTGCAATGGAAGGAAGCAGGAAAACTGGTTTCCCCGGATGCTATCTCAGATGTGTGTGTGTGTGTGTGTGTGTGTGTGTGTGTGTGTGGGGGTGTGTAACAGATGGATTGCTGTAGAATGTAGAGTCCTTCTTCTCAGCGAAGAATGTTCAACCAATGATCAAAGACACACACACATACACACACACACACACACACACACACACACTGTGACATACACGCTGGATTTCCCCAAAACACGGGCGACTTCTTGTATGTCAGGTGACATAAAAGGCGGCCGGCGGGCGTCATCAGCCAATCACCATGAGCCGGTCACCTTTATGGCAGGTTTTTCGGAAGCTGTGTGTGTGTGTGTGTGTGTGTGTGTGTGTGTGTGTGTGTGTGTGTGTGTGTGTGTGTGTGTGTGTGTGTGTGTGTGTGTGTGTGTGCGCGCGCGCGCGCACACACACACCCGATGGGGGGGGGGGGGCGCTTGGCGACGGCAAACAAAAAGGAACCGATGAGTCACGATGGAGCAAATGTCACCGCGGAAAAAGAGTTCCAGTGCAGGCGCTCGGGTGGAGTTAGGGTTAGGGTGGCGGATAACGACGGAGAACCCTGCAGAGGGAGAGAGAGGGCGGCCTCACTTATCTCTCATGTACAAACATCTGGACACACCTGCTCCTTCACGGCGTCGTCCTTTATTTGCTCTTCGATTGTTCCCTACACCGGACGGGAACAGTGGAGACGCCGACGCCACCAGAAAACACCAATCAGAACGGGTTTTAGATTCTTCAAAGTAGGACGCCGGGCCTTGACGACGGACGGTCCGGGCGCGGTTCTTTTTTCGTAGGTGTTGTTTTTAACGACAACATTTAAAATGTTGCGTTTCATTTCAGGTGACATTTTTCACTTTTTGCATTCTGTCGCCTTGGCGATTTGGACATATGTTGATAAAGCCCTTTAGATTGCGAGAGAGCGAGAATAAATACTGCTAGAGACGAGCTTGTATGGAGCGGCATATGAGTCAATAATAAATAAATAAATATGCACATATATATATATTTAGTATATATATATAAATGTGTATATAAGAAATTTTGCCTTATGAAATAAAAGTGCTCTGAAATAAATAAAAATCGTCTTTCGAAAAATCGTCTTTTTTTTTAAGTAAACCATTTATTTATTGAACTATTTATTCATATATATATTTATATTTCCATTAATTGATATATGTATTGCCTTGCGTATTTATTAAGGACATTTCGTTTAATTTCAGAGATATTTATTTGTGTATTCATTTACTCAATATTTACTGAAATGGTGTTCCATAGGCTTGTGCCAATAGTTGCTATGAAACTGACAGGACTGATGTGTTTATAAATAGTACAACCTGGTGAACTTGTGTTGTGTGCAGGGCTGGGGAAATACCTGCATATTCACACACACACACACACACACACACACACACACACACACACACACACACACACACACACACACCTTGCTGGCCTCCTGGATGAGCCGCCGCACCACCTCCTTGACGTGGGGTCCTCCGTCCTTGGGCGGGTGCGTGTGGACCGCCACCCGGGCCACGCCCCTGAAGAGCACCGCGCCGGGCCAGCCCAGGTCCAGCGGGGGCGGCCCGTGCTCCGACACCTGCGGCCAGTAGGTGGAGTGCGGCCCGGAGCCCCGTCCCCCTTCCCGCCCGGGGGAGGGGGGCGCGGAGGCGGAGGGTCCCGGGGTGGTCTCTCCATCCTTGTACTCCTCAAAGTCACCCACGATCCTCTTGATCTCCCGCGCGGACAGGAAGTCCCTGACGTCGTCCTCCTCGAGCTGGGTCTTGAACGCGCCGTCGCCGCGCCGCAGCAGCGTCTCCACCGCGGCGCGCTGCGCCTCGCTGTAGTAGAACTCCGGCCGGGACTCGGGGACCGGGGCCGGGATCCGCCCGTCCTCCATGCACTGCAGCTGGGACTCCGCCATGGCGGGGCACAGACCCCCTGCAGGAGCGCAAACGGAGACTAATGTGGCCTTTCTTCCCGGAGGAGGCGGCTCCTCTGCTCCGGTGTGATTTCCAACTCTGACGGCGGCAAAGTGAACTTTCTCCGGGACGCGGAGGTGGTGATGGGGCGGAGCGGAGCTCCAGGAACTGGGCCCTGGAAGGGAGTTCCCACGCAATGCAAAACCAAAAGTAATTGGCCCAAATGTCAAGTGGGAAAAGTGCTGCTGCTGATATTGTGAGGATAGAGCCTATTGTGCATAACCTCCGGGTGCGTTGCATGACGTATCACTGCATGTGTGTATGTACGTATGTATATGTATGTGACAAATAAACCTCTTCAATCTTGAATCTCTTTTGGGGAGTGACTGACAAGTTATTTGAAACATAAAGGTTGAGCATCCACTATGCAACCTATATCATATTTTTATTCTATTTAAATCTGTGATTCAATAAAGTGACAGAAAACAAAATTATTTGATGTTGTTGTTGTTGTTATTATTGTTGTTATTATTATTATTATTATTATTATTATTATTATTATTATTATTATTATTATTATTATTATTATTATTATTATTATGATTATTATTATTATTATTATTATTATTATTATTATTGGGAGTCCACATCACAGAGGATTTAACATGGACTTTACAAACAGACGCTCTGGTGAGGAAGGCGAGGCAGCGTCTTTACCACCTCAGGCAGCTGAGGAAATTCCGGGTCTCGGTGAGGATCCTCAAGTCCTTCTACTCTGGAGCAGTGGAGAGCATCCTGACAGGCAACATCACTGCCTGCTTTGGGAACTGTACTGCCCAGGACAGGCGGGCCCTGCAGAGGGTGCTGCGTTCAACGTACCACTGGAACTACCCTCCTCTCCCTGAAGGAGTTATACACCAGGAGGTGTAGTAGCAGAGCTGCAGCATCATGAAGGATCCCCATCACCCCAACAACGGACTGTTTCAGCTGCTGCGGTCAGGCAAGCGCCTCCGCAGTCACACAGCGAGAACAGAGACTGAGACGGAGTTTTTTCCCGCAAACCATTAGAACTGTCAACGCTGACCTCACCAGGGGTCCTAACTGAGACACACACACAGGCTCCACTACCTACTGTACTGTATGTAGCATACTGTACCGCATACTGTATCACTGTTCAGGGTTGTTCGTGATGCCGTATTGCTGCGCCGTACTGTTGTATACTGTGCTGTATTATCCCAAACACTACCTCACTCTATTCACATTCACATGCCACTTTAATTCACATGCCACTTTAAATGCACATATCTGTATATACATAAATAGCCTATCCAATATACACAAGTCTATCTCATATACATAATTCTATCCCATATACATAAGTCTATTCCCTTTATCTATTTTGTACGCCCACCCTGCATTACCTTTGAGTTCTTATTTTATTTTATTTTATTTTATTCTACATATTTTATTTTATTTTATTTTATTTTATTCTAAAGTATTCGACTTACTGCATTACATTTTAGGAATCAGTTAGTTGGTCAAGTAGAAGTTCTTAGGTAGCTACTGTGTTCAGTCTAGAACATATTGTGTGTAATCACCGGGTGCGTTGCATTGACATTTCACTGCATATATGTATGAAAGTATGTATATGTATGAAAGTATGTATGAAAGTATGTATATGTATGAAAGTATGTATATGTATGAAAGTATGTATGAAAGTATGTATATGTATGTGACGAATAAACCTCTTGAATCTTGAATCTTGAGGTATTATTATTATTATTATAATAAGTAGGAGTAGTAGTAGTAGTAGTAGTAATAGTAGTAGTAGTAGTAGTAGTGTTATTAGTATTATCGTTATTAGCAGTAGTAGTATTATTAGTATTATTACTAGTATTATTATTATTAGTAGTAGTATTAGTAGTAGAAGTATTAGTAGAACTATTAGTCGTAATATTATTAGGAGTGGTAGTAGTAGTTATATTAGTAGTATTATAATTATTGTTAGTATTTAGTATTAATATTATTATTAATTAGTAGTAATGGCAGTGTTATTATTATTATTATTATTATTATTAGTAGTAGTAGTAGTAGTAGTAGTATTAGTAATAGAAGTAATAGAAGAAGTAGCTATAATATTATTTGTATTATTAGTAGGAGTAATATTAATATTATTATTAATAACTTTAAAGCCTTTCAAAATCCAAGTCACAAAGCTCTTTACAAAACAAGAACCAGGCACGGAAAACACTGATCATAAAATCAAATACAAGCAGGATGTGAGATAGCAGGGGTCAGCAGGGGTCAGCAGGGGCGAGAACATGGGAGCAGAAATACACCACACTCCAATGGTATGTACCTGACGTAGTTTCAGGACCCCCCAAATACTACTTTCTGTCCCAGCACTTGTAGTTTTAAAGGTTTATTCCACCCAAAAACTACTTTCTGTTCAAGTACTTAAAGTATTAAGTGTTTATTCCGCTCAAGTACGACTTTCTGTATAACCACTTATAGTTTTAAAGGTTTATTCCGCCCAAATACTACTTTCTGTTCAAGTACTTATAGTATTAAGTGTTTATACCACTCAAATACTACTTTCTGTATGACTACTTATAGTTTTAAAGGTTTATTCCACCCAAATACTACTTTATGTCTAACTACTTGTATTTTTAAAGTTTTATTCCACCCAAATACTACTTTCTGTACAAGTACTTATAGTTGAAGGTTTATTATTATTATCGGGGGGTGAGGGCTCGGGAGTCGTCCATCTTGTCCAATGCGGTGCTTGGTTATTTGTCTCTGGCTGTGGCTTAACCAGGTTCACCCACATCCGAGCAGATATACAGGCCCATCTTCCCAGTCACTGTTGTGAATTCTGAAATGCTCTTTTCACAGCCATACGGAACTTTAGGACAAATATTTGCATTGTATTTGCGCTTCGTTGCCCCGGCCACCGCTCTCAGGTGCATTTCTCGAGGGCCTCTCAAGGGTTATGTGGAAAAGCTGTGACTACCAAGTGTCAGCACCAGGGGGCAGGAGAGTATTTCTGATTGATTTAGCATGGAAACGTGGAGCTGAGATGGAAGTTGAGGGAAATGACCCAAAACTATTTAACATGTAGAGCGAGTTACGCACGCACGCACACACACACACACACACACACACACACTCACACACACACACACACACACACACACACACGCATACGCACGTATCTCTGGATTGCATGTTTTGTGTATGTTATAGCAGAGCTACATGTGTGTCTAAGGGGAAATAGATCTGCTCGACCTCCCTCTATGGGGAACTGATGAGTGAACCCATGATTTCAACATTTTGATGAAAATATATGATGATTCTTTTAATTGAACCTATGAATTTATATTTTAAGAATATAGACGTTTAATATATAGACGTTTTTTATTCAATCTTTCTCAATACGGGAGACTGATCAATGAGACCACGTTGCCTAACCCCCCAGCGACGACGTGTGTGAGTGTTCCACCACCCCCCGTATGTGGGTGGGTGCAGCGCGTTTCCTTGCCCTTGCCTGGGGCACCAGATGGCCCCGCCACAGGGTTCACACTGCCTCTGCCTCCGCCCCCACCCACCTCCAAATCATCCCCTGCCTCAGTACACAACAATAACCGTCCAACCCCAAGACCGGCCCTGCTCCACCGCACCGCACTCCTTCCACAGGGAGTCTCTGTGTCTCCCAAGACTTCAAACCAGACCATTTCCATCCCAACATCACCGCTTGTCTATCTTTTCATGTCATTTGGAGAGCAGGTGTCCTCCGACCCTCCAACGGCAGGTGAGCAAACTTCTATTGTGCAAAGTAAGCAAAGGTCCTCCGATTAAAACCCCGGTGCAATTCCGCCTTCAGGTTATTAAACTCCAACCGCGCAGTACTCCCATAAATGTGCAGCCGAGCCCCAGAAAGTGAAATTTTCCGCATTAAAAAGACGTCGAGGCGATTTTTTGCGGCTTTGTCCAGAAGTGACAAGCAGCTGCAGCCCCCCTTCCTCCTCCCCCTGATCCAAACACGCATGTGTTGACACGGCACAACACGTTGCCGCGGAGACCACGATTCCGTCTCCAAGCCTGCGTGAGGCGGTGATAATGCTTCTTAAATTCTCATGAAACTCAGCTAAACTTTCCTGATGGTGACAGCCACGGTGATACAGCTCAATTTACATTACTTGACATTACATTACATTACATTACATAACTTTACATTACATTCAATTACATTACATTATATTATATGACTTTACATTACAGTACATTACATTACATTACATTACTTTACATTACATAACATTACATTACATTATATGACTTTATATTACATTACATTACTTTATATGACTTTACATTACATTACATTACATGGCTTTACATTACATTACATAACATTACATTACTTTATATGACTTTTCATTACATTACATTTCATTACGTTGCTTGATATGACTTTACATTACATTACATTACATTATATGCCTTTACATTACATTACATTACATTACATAACATTACATTACATTACATTACATTACATTACATTATATGCCTTTACATTACATTACATTACATTACAAAACATTACATTACATTACATTACATTATATGCCTTTACATTACATTACATTACATTATTTAACATTACATCACATTATATGACTTTACATTACATTACTTTACATTATTTAACATTACATTACATTATATGACTTTACATTACATTACATTACATTACATTACTTTATATAACTTTACATTACATTACATTACATTACATAACATTACATTACTCCATGGGTCAAGAAGGCCGCCCGGCTAACGTTCAGATAAACGCTTCCCTGGGATACTTGACGGTGCACCACCTCTCCGTACCCAACCATCTCGCTCACCCTGCCTCCAAAACGACATACTATGCACAACTCTCGTCCAAAGTACTTTAGTATGTGGATAAAAACAAGGATGCCTTCTGGGACGTACTACGTCGCCGTGTGGCCGTCTCAATGGGAGGGTGGAGCGTTAATGACGTATTTCACCGGCGTCTTGCCCACGCAGTGCATTGTGGGATACACTGGCCGGTGTAGCCTGCGGCGTGAGTGCGCCTTGAAATGTCATTCTGGTTTTCCAGCGCAGTTTGAGCGAACCATGGTGTTGGACACACCGTGTACTCCGTCCCCATGGGAACCCCATGGAGCTTCATGAAATGATCCGGCGGCCGCTCAGCGTCCCTCGACCCCCGTCGCCTCATCCGTTTCATCCGGGGCCCGTCAGCCCCCCCCCCCCCCCACCACCACCGCCCGCTCCCATTGCCGGGACGGTGGAGTTAATGGGGAGCTGGGGAAGCGGCGAGCACCGTCTCTCCTGTTCTGCCGAAATGTCAGCTGTAAAAGAGAAGGTGAGAAGTGTGTGTGTGTGTGTGTGGAAAAAGAGGAAAGGCCGGGGGGGGGGGGGGGGGGGGGAGGGGGTCGGGAGGGCGAGACGGGCCGGAGGTGCCGGGCGAGGAGGGGGGAGGAGCGAGGAGGGAGAGGCGGGTGCAGAAGAAAAGCCAACGAAATTTCACAGAAACCAAACGCGGGGAAATCTGGGTTCGGAGGTGAAATTCCCCACCAGGATTTCGGTTCAGCCGTGCGGATTAAGCGATCAGCATCAAAGCCAGAGGTCCGAGGGATGGGCGCACGGCTGGAGCAAAAACACGGCAGGAAGTTTGCTCTCCGGACCTGGAATTTTTACACCTGAATTCATCCAGAGCTGCGCGGCCAGTGTGCAGATGTACTTTGATCAAATACTCCAGTAATACCTGCCAAATATTGCACCTAATTAATGGTGAACATACGGACCGGAAGATTAATTAGAGAAGTACGAGCAAAAGGTTCACTCAGAGCGGAAGTCACTTTTACAACCTCTTTGACGATACGCGTCAAGGTCATGAGTCGAAAAGATGGCGTCAACCGGCGCGTTGACCGGAGCGGTGTTCATGCCATGAATATTCAAAACAACGCAGAGGTTTTGCGGCGCATTTGGCCGTTTGTTCTACGGCTCGGTCCGAGGCGGCGCTCTGCCTCCACACTGGTACCGGGAGCTGCTGTGGGCGCAGTGTGGAGAGGAGGGAGGTTCGTTTCATCTGCTCTCCATTGATTTCCATTGTGTTCCGCACGGATTTCTCCGAGCCCACGCTGTGCAGCCCTTCCTGATACACTTGCAAGGGGCCCTGTCCACCAACTCATCGTTGTTCAAAGTGCAGATTCACGAGCTCCATTTCGAAAACTGCAAGATGACCGCAATCACTGTGAAACGGGGGGATGAGCTTTAAAATGAATGTCAGCGCAAATATAACACAAATAAATGCTGAAAAAGCAGCGGGGTGCGTGCTTGCGTGTGTGTGTGTGTGTGTGTGTGTGTGTGTGTGTGTGTGTGTGTGTGTGTGTGTGTGTGTGGCCATAATGACAAGTCAAGTGTTTTCATCCACAAGGTTCTCTGACCACGTTCAGGCGAATCATAATGACAGACAGGCTGATGTAGCTGTGGCCGATGTTTTATCTCATTCATATTTGATGACGTCAACATAGTTTATCAGCGTGAGTATGATGTTTATCCCTGGATTTGTGTATTTATTTAGGTAGCTTGGGTGGGGCCAATTGTCCAGGTAGCTTTGGTGGGGCCAATTATCCCGATAGCCTGGGTGGGGCCAGTTATCCAGGTAGTTTGGGTGGGGCCAATTATCCAGGTAGCTTGATGGGGCCAATTATCCCGATAGCCTGGGTGGGGCCAGTTATCGAGGTAGTTTGGGTGGGGCCAATTATCCAGGTAGTTTGGGTGGGGCCAATTTTCCAGGTAGTTTTGATGGGGGCAATTATCCTGATAGCCTGGGTGGGGCCAATTATTCAGATAGCCTGGCCGGGGCCAGTTCTCAGGTAGTTTGGGTGGGGCCAATTATCCAGGAAGCTTGGGTGGGGCCAATTTTCCAGGTAGTTTTGATGGGGGCAGTTATCCAGGTAGCTTGGGTGAGGCCAATTATGCAGGTAGTTTGGGTGGGGCCGGTTTTTCTGGTGGGCCCCCTGCCTCTCCACCCAGGAAGGTGTTTGAGGCAGGAAGTTGGAATTATTTCACTTTTCTTTATTCATTATTCACTTCATTGAATCATTTGACATCTTTTCATTGTTCTGTGAACATCTTCAGCTCTGACAAACTTTTGGAAATGTGGATGATTGGACTTCAGCGCGTATCAAAAGGCTGCTCCTGCTTTTTCCAAAGGCTCGGACGCAGACCGGACGTACCGTACGGCTCCAGCGTCTTGGCGGTATTTGAAAATGGTTGAGGTCCTAATGCTATTCGCAGGTAGTGTTTAAAAAGAATGGAAATCAGCACGCTCACTGATTTTAAATCTGCTGATTGTGAATAGAAATTGGTACATAATATGATCTGCTGTTCATGTGATCCCACAGGACCCATGCAGAATTTATACTTGTCTATTTTTTAAACAAACAAATTCTAATATTGAGGTGTGTGTGTGTGTGTTCATGCGTGCGTACGTGTGCGTGAGCGCTCGTGTGTGTGTGTGTGTGTGTGTGTCTCGGGTGCTGGGAAAAGGTTGTGCACAAGCCTTGGCAGTTATTTTGGGAGGTAAATGTGATGGATATCACTGTTCCTGTAAGAGTCGCCAGTCAATGCAGGTGTCATTAGCCGGGAGCCGGGCAGGAGGGCGTGTTGGGGCCATGATGACACAAACGGCGGTCACGCAGTGAATCACTTTGTGCCGAAAAGGGAGGCAAATTGGCAAATCTTGCAAGCTTTCATGAATAATGAGGGAGTTGGTTGAATTTACGTCCATTTTTATGATCCAAGATCCTGGAGTGACTCACTCACTATTATTATTTTTTTTTTTTTCTAATTATTATGATTATTATTATTATTTTTTTTTTAAATTTTATTTTAATTTTATTATTATTATTATCATTATTATTATTATTATTATTATTATTATTATTATTATTATTGTTGTTGTTATTTTTTCTCCGTATAGTTCCACAGAGACAACACAACAAAAAGCTTGAGGGGGAAAAAAAGCAAAGCAGGTTGCTAAGGTTTCCCACAGAAGAGGAACACACACACACACACACACACACACACACGCGCACACACACACACACACACACTAGGTCTCCTGAGCTAATGGATAGCAGTAAGTACAGATCGGGGCTCCTGAGTGCAGAGCAACCTCACCACTTGTCCATCCAGCACTGCTGCAAAGCACCATTTAACCGCAAGTGTGTGTGTGTGTGTGTGTGTATGTGTGTGTGTGTGTGTGTGTGTGTGCGTGTGTGTGTGCAGGTGTGTGTGTGCAGGTGTGTGTGTGCAGGTGTGTGTGTGTGTCTAGCCTGTGCAGCTCGGCCAAGTCTGTAGGTGTTGATGAGTTGGCACTTTGCAAAGCTTCGTGTGGAGCTGCCTGTTGGAAACGCTGCAGCCACGTTTCCCTAATCTCAGATGGACAACCACGTATGTGCTGTCTGTCCATCCATCCCTCCATCCATCCATCCCTCCATCCATCCATCCATCTCTCCACCCATCCATCCCTCCATCCATCCCTCCACCCATCCATCCCTCCATCCATCCCTCCACCCATCCATCCCTCCATCCATCCATCCCTCCACCCATCCATCCCTCCATCCATCCCTCCACCCATCCATCCCTCCATCCATCCCTCCACCCATCCATCCCTCCATCCATCCCTCCATCCATCCCTCACTCTGACCATCCATCCATCCATCCCTCACTCTGACCATCCATCCATCCATCCATCCCTCCATTCATCCATCCATACATCCATACATCCATCCATCCATCCCTCCACCCACCCATCCATCCACCCATCCATCCATCCCTCCATTCATCCATCCATCCCTCCATCCCTCACATGCATTAAGCCATCCCTCCATCACTCCATCCCTCTATCCATCCCTCCATCCCTCCATCCATCCATCCCTCCATCCCTCCATCCCTCCATCCCTCCATCCCTCCCTCCATACATCCATCCATCCCTCCAACCATCCCTCCACCCCTCCATCCATCCCTCCATACATCCACCCATCCCTCCATACATCCATCCATCCCTCCATCCCTCCATTCATCCATCCATCCATCCCTCATCCATCCATCCATCCATCCCTGCACACATCCCTCCATACATCCATCCATACATCCATCCATACATTCATCCATCCCTCCATCCCTCATCCCTCCATCCATACCTCCATCCATCCATCCCTCCCTCCCTCCATCCATCCCTCCATGCCTCCATCCATCCATACCTCCATCCCTCCATCCATCCATCTATCCCTCCCTCCCCTCCATCCATACCTGCAAGCATGTGTTGTAGTGTTGCAAGCATGTGTTGTAGTATGGTGTGTTGTGTGACAAATAAAGACTGTTTCTTCTTTTTCTTTCTATTTCTTACCTCCATCCCTCCCTCCATCCCTCCATCCCTCCATCCATCTCTCCATCCATGTTCAACGTAGAGGGTATTTGAAGGCAGCTTTCCTTGCTTGTTATTTTTTCTTTTGCATTTGCATTTGCATGAACAGAAGGAAACACAAGGCTTCCCTGGACAGGTGCATAAACAAACACATGTCGTACGACAGTGAGCAAACGCAGCGCGGTCCCCCCCCCCTGCGTCACAGCGTCCTGCGGAGCCTCCGCGCCGCAGCGGCAGCGGAGGCTCCGGCTCCAACTTTGCAGCACAAAACTCCTCATTTGGGAGAAAATCCAGACTTTTTCACTGAATGTTCAGTTGTTTTCTATAACACAGGATTTTAAATACTCACGGAATCTCCACTGTAGTAAAAGCATCTCATGGACCCCCGATGTCTTATTCTGCCTTTCCGGTTTATCGACTTGAATTTTAGATCTTTTAGCCTCTGTAAACTCTCCTTTTTGGCCCATTTCCCACTTTGTTGATTCAAACGAATTAAAGGTGAATCAGTTTGGAATCAATTTCCTAATTTTTCTGTTTTAAATTTCGATAATTCAGCCTCGCAGAGCTCAAATTTTTGGCCCAGCTTCCACTTTGTTAATTCATAAAAATAAAAGTAAGTTCAGTTTGGAATCAATTTTCCTCATCTTTCCACCACTGATGGTGATTTGTCGCGCTCCGCAACTTGCGAAAATGAATAAAAGAAAAATACATTATTCATGAATCCTCCGTCGGCAGTTTTTATTTTTATTTTCTTTATTCATTTATTTTTAGGCGACGGGGCCTTTCTTTTTGAGAACGTGTCGAACGTTCCGATTGGACGGGGACGCGATTCGGGATTCTGCAAACAGCCGAGGCAGCGGGGGAGCCGCGGCGCCTTCCTGTTTGTTGTGTGTGTAACGAGCTCCCAGCAGACGAGCGTTTTGTTATTCCTCCTTTTCTCCTCAATTACACAAACCGGAGCGCTGGTTAGAGGCTCTGACGAGGGGAAGCCGCCGTGGCAGTGTGTGTGCGTGTGTGTGTGTGTGTGTGTGCGTGGAAGCAGAGAACTTTAACCTTGTTATTTCTGACTTTCTCTCGGCGTGTTCAAAAAAGGAGAGAAAAAAAAGGATTTACCCGAACCCGGGATGCAGATCACCTCGGCGCCCGATGTTCGGACGTTGCGTCGGCGGATCTCCCCTTTCGAACGCCGCCGGGACTCGTTTTCGAAACCGCGCGCGGGAAAAAAAAAAAAGCCCCGCGAACACGGCAAACAATTTGAGCCAATTAAAATGGTCGGAGAGCTTGGGCTCGCCCGCCCCGCTGGTAAGCCGCGTAAAGCCTTCTTCCCACGGTTGCTATGTGACGTGTCCTGGTATCCGAGGGGCTCAAACCGGCCCCTGTTCTGTTTTAAATGTCCAGGGTGGGCGACGGCAGTGTTGCGTTCAACAGATCGATCAAAGAGTCGGCTACACAACCAGTCGGGGTATAAATCAATTCACTTTTCATCTCCCAGTCGAACCTCATGTTTACCTACAGTAGTGTGTGTGTGCGTCTGTGTGTGTGTGTGTGTGTGTGTGTGTGTGTGTGTGTGTGTGTGTGTGTGTGTGTGTGTGTGTGTCTGTGTTTGTGTGTGTTTGTGTGTGTGTGTGTGTGCGTCTGTGTGTGTGTGTGTGTGTGTGTGTGCGTCTGTGTGTGTGTGTGTGTGTGTGTGTGTGTGTGTGTGTGTGTGTGTGTGTGTGTTGTTGCGCTGCCTGTATTCACAACCACCAGCGGCTCCCCAACCTGGTGAGAATATAAAACAGGGGCGGATCATTCTTCTCTCTTTCTCTCCTTCTCTCGCTCTCTCTTTCCTTCCTTCCCCCTCCGCTGAGGAGACAACGCCGCGCGACACATCCAGCCTCCCCCTCTTGCCAAGCGTACAAAACATGCGAGAAAAAAGTTGAAGAAACATTCCGTACACCCCAGAGTTGGGAGTGCGCAAGGTAATCGGGGGCGTTCCGGCCCCACCCGGAACTGAGCTGTGGACTCCTGGCGCCGCGCTCGCAAAGGCCCCTCCTCCTGCAAAGTCGGCATAGAGAGATATTTTCTTCAAAAATTTTTATTTTATTTATTTTTTCTTCCTTTGGAGCTGAAATGACTCAGAATAGCCAGTAATGATGCCTGGAAAGACCCTGAATGACACATGGGAGCTTTGGGGAGTGATGGCTGACCTTTCGCTAAAGATTTCGCTAAACATTTTCTGGGCCCCCGAAATGTCCTCGCGGGCTGATTGTCCGCCTGAGCGACAGCGGTAAAGTTTGTTTTCCCTTCCGCCCCCATTTGCATCCTCGCTCCGGGCGGAGGAGGCAACGCGGTTTGGGAGGCCTTTGAAGACCCTCGCCCGGTTTGGTGTTGGGAAACAATGCACGGTACATTGGGAGAGTTGTCGTCAGGCGAAGCAGCCTCGCGCCTAAGTTCATTACTTCCACGAACTCCATCAGATCGCTTGATTGGATGTCGCGTTTCAATCGCCCCGCCCACTCCTTACGGTCTCTGGATTCCTCATTTCAGCATCGTTGTTTTTTTGTTTTTTTTTTCTCTGTTTTTCTTTTCTGAGGTCCACGTCCCGGCCGAGGCGGCGCTCTCGTGAACGAGGCCACGTGATCGAGGCCACGTGAACGAGGCCACGTGAACGAGGCCACGTGAACGAGGCCACGTGAACGAGGCCACATGAACGCCTCATACTGTCCCAAGTGTTTCGCTCACTTGGGACGCGACCGTCTGGGGTCGGTTTGAGGGGGGGATTATCCTCTTTTTCCCCACCAAGTAATATCCAAATGAGCTCCGGCCTGTTTTGTGGAGTTGCTGTGAAGTACTAATTAAGTCATGCGTACAGAATAGCTCGTGCTGGATTGTGGCTTGCTGTTCGGTAGCACCCCTTTGGTTTTGGGCTGCGTTGACCTGGTGTTTGGTCGAACTGAAGCCTGCAAAGAAGATTATTTTGAGTCCATCTTCGGGGCTGTCGTGAACTCCTCCGGTGCCGCCGCTCGCCAGGAAACTGCCGAGCGAGGCTTTTTACGTCTGTACCCGGCAGTCCCCAAATATTCATCTATGACCGGCTTTATGGTCCAGCTGCAGTAAAGCTCAGCCATCTGCCACTCCAGGGCATTTCAGCCCAGCGTAAGGAACCACAATAGCCCCCTTTTCGCACCGCAGGAGATTTTTTTTAATAGTTTGAAGAACTTTTGGAGGAGCCCTCTCTTTTTGTTGAGTGTCCACACTGCAGGAACTAGAAACAATCACAGTTCTTAGAACTTTTGAGGGATTTTATTTATTTTTTAATCTCCTACGAAGCGGCACAAGAGGAATCTTCAGTGATGTCAGTCCACGGTGATTGCTGGAACGCATGAGAACAATGCAGCACCGGCAACCGGCATGATTACATACCCCTGTAAGGCTTTCTTTATTTACACAGTTTATCGCCCAATGCATTTTAACCCTTGCGTTTCAAAAAACAAACAAAAAAAAAAACAGCCCCAACCTCGACGATTCCCGACTTTAATTTAATGAAATAATAACAAAATAAAAACAAAACAAAAAACGCGTGCGGTGTCTGGATGCCAGCCGGTGCCGTACGAAAGTCGGAACAAGCTTTTCAATGACGTCTTGTAGATCTTACAGGAGTGAAGATTCAGCGACTGGACCGATCATTTATCGCCTTGGAAACAGGTTTTGGTGAAACCAGGGAAAGTCATCGAGTAGATGCAACACGGAACTCGCGCTGAGACCCCATTGGCTCACGTTGCTTCAGTGTTCCCTATAACCGCTGCGAATACAAAGGGAATAAAAATCCCCTTGAAAGTGTTCGCTTCCCGAGGGACCTCCCCAGCTCCCAGCCCCCTAAAGGTCTAAAAGGTCTAAAAGGCCTAAAAGGCCTAAAAGGCCTAAAAGGTCTAAAAGTCTATTCAAAAGCTTCTGAGACTTCAACAAAGACTTTGCAGAGTTTCCGTCAGTATCCCAACGTCTCCCGGCCCCTTCAGAGAATCACCATCTCCCGCGGAGGACGACGGCGATGCAGCCGTTAACACGTTCCCGACACTTTTCTGAGGTGACGCCGCCACTGTCAGCTGCAGCGGCGCCACCTCCGGTTCTTTCATTTTCCCGTGTTGTTTTGTTTGGAACCACAGGAACGTCCTCCGCAGAGAAGATCCGGCGCGTGAAGCGAGGCGGGGGAAGCCCGCGTCCGCGTTCGTCCTCGTGTCTTCCGCCGCAGTTGCCGCGTCGCATCGCAGGAGGGCGCCGCCGGTAAGCGTTGACGTCCGAACGCGGGCGGAGTCGTAGGAGAGACGTGGCGTCGATGTGGTTTCCCGTCTCTACGGTCATTATCAACAGATCAGCCACCATCATTCAGAAATAACTGACTGCTGATTGTGGCTATTGACCAATGGGAGCCGTGTATTAAAAAACTGATATATATATATAAATATATATATATATACATATGCAGTATATACATATCATATATATATCATTTCTTATGGCTGCATGTCCAGTGGCCTCATGCAAGTCTCCTGCTTCTGTCTCAAGGTTAAACTGGAGGATGTATAATATCAGGCAGGGTGAATGGATTCCTGAGCGTGGGTTCCCCCTCGGATGACGCTCAGCGCTCCATTAGACCCCTCTTTAGCGGCAGCATCTGTCGGCCTGAAGCGCGGGCCCCGCCCGTTTGGGCCCCGAGATGGAAACAATCTTCCACCGTCGAGGGACCGTTCTTCCCCCAAGACAACTTTGGTCTTCGGCGGCGTCGCCACCGTCCAACCGACACGACCCGGCCCCCATGCTTTGCCCACGTGACACGGATCGGACGTGTCTGATGAGCGTCTTCACAGGGAGAAAACACCTGATTTCGGGTATTTTCATAAAACACGGCACTACATCCGATATGAAGCCGATGCCACGGACACACTGCGCGGCTGTCAAAGGCGTCAGACCGCCGCACGGATCGCGCTACACTACTTCCTCTCCTGTGACGGGGAATCTTGAGTAAAGAAGAGAAGAAGAACATTGTTTATTTATTCATCAAGTTGTTGTGGTTTCCACACTACATGACTGATTGGCGGCAGGGGTAGCCGTGGTTCACCGTGAGGAATGCCGGGCCAGTCTGCGGGGTCTCCAAACCGCGTTTTGCCACGGAGAAAAACGCAAAAAGTCACATCGGGATTTTTTTTCTTCCAGGATGGAAGTCGGGCAGAAACGAGCAGTCCAAGGTGTTTGACTAGCAATTATTAATATATATATTATTATTAATTATTATTATCGGCTCTCGGACCACGGCTTTAACAGTTTGCACGTCATGATCGTCGCTCATGAGAGCGAGCGCCCGAATGGGGCCGGAGTCACGACGCCTGAACCCGGCGTAAGGCGGCTTTCGTCTGATGTGATGGTCGTTACGATCCGAACATCATCCACGCGACAACCACGGCGCGTACGCGTGGCGACGGTTCGAACAAAAGCTTTGTCTATTTCCATTGGTTACCAAAGTCGCTGACCCCTGCCGTTCCCGGTCAAACGTTCCAACCGCGCCATCGCACGGGCGTTGATCCACGCCCCGGGGGCTTGGAGCGGGGCGCACCGCTTCCTGCTCCGTCCCGAAATGTCATCCAGACGTTGTGCACCTCTGGCGACGCTCGGGAAAACAAGAGCTTGGATTGTCCTTCCTGCTTCACCGGCATCCGTGGGAGATGGCCAGCGGGTGGCGCTCGGGGGCTTCGGTGTGACGTGTGCATGCGGGGTTGGCTTTTCAGGGGTTTTATCGACGGTCTGCTGTAGACGCCAGGACCACACGTGGGTCAGGTGGAAAGTCGAAGGTTGAGAGGTTGTCGCAGCCCTCCATCGACGTATGTGAGGGTGAGGCTTCGTGACGCGCTCACTTCATATAACCGATGCAACCGAACCCGATCCGGCCCGATCCCGTGAGGCCGTCTCGTTCTCAAGACGCGATGCATTTTATATCCACTCAACTTCACCATCGTTTGTGTCTGTCTTGGTTCTATTTTCATGGATAGAGAGAAGTGCAACGTCCGTGTTCCGAGAGTAAAGTTCCACTTCCGGGGTTTTCAGTCAGGCGGTTGGATTTTCTAGTTAGCATCAACCCACACCCCTGGATCAGTGCATGGATGGATGGAGCAAAACCAGGGCGGGATTTTTATCTTCTGAACCCGGAGTTTTCCGCCTCTGGATTTCAGGGCGTACACTAACATGACGCCGCGGATTGTGTCGCAATTTATGTTTGAACCAGCCCCCACGTGGATTTTTATATATACAGTATGTTTCAAATCGTTCCGAGGCCTCGCAACCCCCCCACCGTGATCTGATAAAAAGATTTGACGGCGTCTTCCTAAGACTTAGTCTGCTGTGCGCGTCAAAGTGTCACACTGAGCGTCTGTTATAAATCTCTGAGGGTGTTTCGCGCTCTGACAGCTTGTCATTACACCTGAGCTCCCTCTGTCATCATCCCCTCCATCATCATCCCCTCCATCATCAGCCCTCCATCATCATCGCCCCCCAACGCCTTTACTGCAACGCCCCGATGTGTAAAACCGATGGGCTGGGCGACGGGAGCGCCACGGCGCCTCCACCCACTTCCAGTGCGATGGATGAAGGTGAAATCCAATAAAGCGTCCGCAGACCAGCGTGCCACCTCTGCTTTGGACGCAGGAATCCGGGAGTGTGAGGGCGGGAGTGTGCACGAGTGCGTCTAAATGGTGCGTTAAAATGTTTTCCCGGCATCGTTCCGCCGACCTCGCGGCGCTCTGCTGTCCATAACCAACGGGAAGCGAGGAAATCCAATCTGTTCGTATTCAGCCTGGAAAGATCAGTCTTTATTGGGACAAAGTGGTCTTTGAGTGGTGGATCGGTTGAGATGATGAACAGTAATCCATGTTCGGTATTGATAAATGGAGGCTTTTAGAGCTGAAATAGAGTTCAATAACTGGAGTTAGTTTGTGACTGACTCATAATTTTAGGGGATTTTAGCACAGACATTAGTGGCAAAGAACACAGGCCTAATGCATTCAGTGTACAAGTTATATATAATTACAATAATTAGCTCAGGGATCAGAGGTGGCTACACACCTGTTGCTGGTCAGAGCAACCAACGAGCAACAGGTAAATCACCCATCCCCACACACACACACACACACACACACACACCTCTGTCATGACATGTGTCCATCTGGTCCCGGCTTGTTCCATCTTGCCAATCCCTTACATCCTTCTCAAGCCGGGTAGAGATGGAACATTGTCATGACGGATGCTCTTCCCGTGTGTGTGTGGGGATGGGTGATTAACCTGTTGCTCGTCGATGGCTCTGACGGAGAACAGGTGTACAGCCACCACTGATCCCCGGGCCCAATTACCTACACCCCAAAACAGGTGCGGCTGCTCAAACCACACCACCCCAGCACCGCAGGGGAGAATATGAAAGAACCTGGGAGTTCAAAATCCACATTCAGAAGAAGGATGGTGTTCTGTGTCTGTCTCCGCCGCCTTTTTGTTGCGACCGAGGATTGTCAATTTAATTTCACCTTTTCTCGTTTTCAAACCCTCGTCGTTGTGAACTTCCATCTCCTTCCCCTCCGTGTCCATCGGGGACCCACAAGCAGCAGAACGGTGAACCAGCAACTGAATTACATTTATTTATATTATGAACAAACTATTTAAAAGCGTCTATGAAGCGATATAAAAGGAATCAAATATTGCCAGGGGAGATTAGCCTCCCCCTGTGACTCTATTTTGTTTGTCTATTTCAGGACCATGTTGTGGCATTAGCGCTCCCCATTAGCTGGCTGTAACCCACCAGAGCCTCTCTCTCTATCACTCTTTCTATCTCTCTTCCACCTCTCTGACTCTCTCTGATGATCTGCCCCCCCCTCTCTCTGTCTCTCTCTCTCCCTCCTTCTCTCTCTCTCTCTCTCTCCCCCAGCTCTCTGACTCTCTCTGACTATCTGTCTGTCTCTCTCTCTCTCTCTCTCTCTCTCTCTCTCTCTCTCTCTCTCTCCCTCCCACCTCTCTGACTCTCTCTGACTATCTGTCTCTCTCCCTCCCTCTCGCTCTCTCTCTCTCCCTCCCACCTCTCTGACTCTCTCTAATGATCTGCCCCCCCTCTCTCTGTCTCTCTCTCTGTCTCTCCCCCAGCTCTCTGACTATCTCTGACTATCTGTCTGTCTGTCTGTCTGTCTGTCTGTCTCTCTCTCTCTCTCTCTCTCTCTCTCTCTCTCTCTCCCTCCCACCTCTGACTCTCTCTGACTATCTGTCTCTCTCTCTCCCTCTCTCTCCCTCCCACCTCTCTGACTATCTGACTATCTGTCTGTCTGTCTGTCTGTCTCTCTCTCTCTCTCCTCCACCTCTGACTGTCCCTCTTTTTCTCTCACTCACTCTTTCCTTCTCTAACACACACACACTCATCCTCCTCAAAAAACTCCCTCTCCCCCTTTCTCTCCCCCTCTCCTTCCCTCCATTGAACTCTCCTCCGCTCGAGCCAGCGAGCGCATGGCGTTTGCATAGTGTTATAAAACAACATTGTTTCTGCCTTGATGACACGAATTATTTTCCCGTGGATGTCACATTCCCTCAATCACTCGTTTGTTTGTTTTCCCCTCTTTCCCTCTCTCTATCTCCACCTAACACAGTGTGTCTGAATAAATTTTCTCTCTCTCTCTCTCTCTCCCTCTCTGCCTGCCCACCTGTGCCATTCCGGAGGTTGAGACGGTCTGAGCCATCCAAATGTAAAAAGAAAATCTATTCTGTTTTATTATTTTCTTGTATAGTTGATTCTATACTCTACTTTTCTGCTCCATTCCATTCTACAGGCATTTCCGTTCTATTCAAATCTATCCCATACTGACCTGCCTTGTTTTATTCTGTTCTCCTCTTTACTTTACTATTATGGTCTGTTCTGTCTGTTCAATTCCATTCCATTCTATTCTATGATGTATTACATTCTATTGTGTTCTGTTCTAGCCTTCCTTGTGCGGCTCTGTACCGTCGCGCAGAGAAATCCGTCCCAGTGACACCAGCTGGTGCTTTCCAGTGGATCTCAGTGGAAAAAGCGGCCGCTCCTCCTCTTCCGCACCGGGGACGCGCGGCGCAGCGGAGAGACGCGCCTCTGGAGCGGAGCGGCAGAGCGGCGGAGCGC
>NC_137191.1:2145000-2147500 GCF_960531495.2 Zeus faber
TTCCAAGTGCCTCTATCTCAAAGAAGTTGGCTTGTTCCTCACCTCACTGTGGACTGCAGTCACTTAAGCTGCTTTGAGTGTGTGCGTGTATGTGTGTGTGTGTGTGTGTGTTAGAGAGAGAGAGGAAGCGAGAAAGATAGTGATAGAGCGCATCAGAACGGGTTCACTTTACTCTGTGTGTATAATAGAAATTCAATTGAATTTTGATGCACGACATCAAACACAGAGAGAGAGAAAGAGAGAGAGGGAGAGATAGAGAGAGAGAGAGAGAGAGGGAGGGAGAGCGAGAGAGAGAGAGCGAGAGAGAGAGATTCTTTCATTGACCACACTACTTCAAGGTCATCCTTCCCCAACCCAGCGTCCCCATCTAATCCCCTCTTCCAGTGAATCAACACAGCATCGTAAGGGTGGTGGTGGTGGTGGTGGTGAAGGGAGCCCTGGTAAGCTAATAGGAGGCAGAAGATCCACGAGTGTGCGTGTGTGCGTGTGTGTGTGTGTGTGTGTGTGAAGGTGTGTGTGTGTGTGTGTGTGTGTGTGTGTGTGTGTGTGTGTGTGTGTGTGTGTGTGTGCGTGCGTGTGTGCGTGCGCGCGCGTGTGTGGTCAATATTGGCTCGTACCGAAGGTAAACAGCTTTGGCTCTGAATCGCTTGTTGACCAGATCGGTTTCTTTGTGTGAGTTAAAAAGATCAATGTTCTCCAACTCCCTTGCAGAGGATAAGCTTCCTTACCACCATGCCATCCACATCCACATGAGTTGTGTGTGTGTGAGTGAGTGAGTGAGTGTGTGTGTGTGTGCGTGTGTGCGCGTGCGCACCAGCATTGTCAACCAATCCATTCATTCGCGGGCGGACGGTAGAAATTGATCCAAACCGTCTCTACTCCGTCCATCCATAAAATAGTAAACACTAAAACTGAGCCGTGTTTCTGACTGCGCCAGGAGGTTGTTGACATGCATTTCATTCCTGTCGCTTTAATCCACCCAGGCTTGTCGGTTGCAAAACAAAGGCGGGCGGGCTTAACGCGCCCGTCAATCAAAATAAAAACGCCGTGGGCCCCCACACAGTCAGGCTGCTTGAGGAGATGGAGTCAGCTGATCCAGGCAGGAAGGAGCGTCCTGTGGGTGCTACCGTCCACGGCCGCCGGGGACAACGGCGCAGTTTTTGACCCTCGAAAGCGGAGGAACAGTGAGAAAATGTGACGTCGTCAAGCTGGGTGGCCCCCGTGGGGGAGAGAGAGAGAGAGAGAGAGAGAGAGAGAGAGAGAGAGAGAGAGAGAGAGAGAGAGAGAGAGAGAGAGAGAGAGAGAGAGAGAGAGGGATGGATGAGGTCTCGACAGCAACGCGGGGCGTCTCAACGGCGAACTTTAAAGGGGAAGTTGAAGGGAAGGGCCGGTGTGCAAACACTGGGAAAGTTGCAAAGGCGCAAACCCTGTCAGAGCATCACTGGGTCGTCTGTAATAGGAGGGGAGTTGCGGGCGCGGGAAGGAAGTCCTGCCGCGCCGCGCCGCTCCGTCCGGGCACCGCCCGTTCATCGCCAGCGGAGCCTCTGGGTTGGTGCCGATTATCAGGTCTGACCTCTGCTTCCCTGTCGGGGGGCGGAGCCAGTCGCTGCAGACTGTATGTAGTCCAACACTGGTTCAGTCCAAACGTAACCTCTAAGGTCGCCCCCCTCTTCCGACAATGCAGTTGTCTTAGATGTGTGTGTGTGTGTGTTCCCGTTCCCTGGCTTCCAAACATCCAGGAACTCGCTCCCTCAAAGGCCTGGCAGGATCAATATGTTCTCATAACTCAAGGGCCCCTGACCCTGACCGCGAATCATTATTTCCCTCAGGAAGACTGATGTGTCTGCACACACGCACGCACACACACACACACACACGCGCGCGCGCGCGTATCGTGAATTAGCGTTTTCGCCGCATAGACCCATGAGAGCACAGGCACAAATACAGATTAGCAAAGACCTCCCCCTTTCTCTGACACACACACACACACACGCACGCACGAACGCACGCACGCACACACGCACGCACGCACACACACACACACACACACACACACACACAGGCAGAGAAGAGATCATCCTCTCTAAAATATTTGGACGGATCATCTTTTCATATTTAGGACCATTCATATAAACGCTGACACTGGAGGTTGTCGTCATTACAGTTAGAAGTGCAGCTCTGTGGATGGACGGTGCAGCGTGTGTATGTAAGTGTGTGTGTGTGTGTGTGTGCGTGTGTGTGTCTAACCGCGTGCCCGCCTTTGTAGCCGATTTCAAATAAAGCAGCGGAGCGCGCTCCTGCGTCTAATAGTGAGATTCAATTTTATTAATTGAAACAAAATCCATCCTCAAACCGATCCTGCTCCGTCCTCAGTGACGCTGGCGAGTCACCAGGGCTTTGCGCAACAGGAGCTGTCCATGGTTCTGAAACAGCTTCACACTGGGTGCTTAGCGTGTGTGTGTGTGTCTGTGTGTGTGTGCGTGCGTGTGGTCTGACCCAG
>NC_137191.1:2152500-2165000 GCF_960531495.2 Zeus faber
CTCCACCTGCAGCTAAGACACACACACACACACACACACACAGGCACACACACACACACAGGCACACACACACACACACACACACACACACTGGACGTTGGCACGGACCATCCAGTACAATAAGTTATTGATGCACCATTGGCAAGGCAATTTCACAATTACAATCTTATTTTAACGCATAACCGGCCGAGTTTATTCATCACAATTATTCGTACGACAATTAATCCAAACCTTCGTCGCTCCATCAGGGTCGATTTGCACAGCAAGCGCATCGGTTGTTACCTGCTCTCCCTTCAACGTCTCTCAGAGTGTGTTCAGTCAGTTCAAGGCCTCCGATCAAGGCGATGCAGTGTTTGTGATCATCAGTACCTTCCCCATCAAAAGCCCTGCTTGGCGCCGCACAACCTCATCACGTTCCACCAGCTGCTGCGGTAGAAACCAACTCCACCGACGTTCTGAGGGGAAATGAAAGTGCACGTTGCACTGTATCCAACAGGTTTCGCACAACGCGCACAATTAACATTACATTTCATTGTTTGGATGTTTTTTTTGCACTTTTTCTGCACTTTTCCCGTTTGCTGACAACGTTTTGTCTCCGCCACGGCCATTGGCGACTGCTGCCCCCACACCTCCCGAATCGGATCCTTTTCCCCCCGTTAATCGCTCTGATATAGTAGATATAGTCTCTGATATGGGGGACGAGATAATACATATGAGAAACTGATCATCGGAATATATGGATATTATCTATACGTTGGAACAACCAAAACTAATTATGCAGAGAACATGGCTGATTGCTCCGTACCAAAGTGGCTTTAAGAGGATTAGGTTTGATCAGACACCATCTTTGTAAACGCTCTCGGGCAGCAAGACAAGACTCCTGTAACTTTTAATGGGGAGTTGTGCACGAGGGAACTTCTACTGCATCAACCTCACGCTGTGCAGCCTGAAAACAGCAATGAAAACAACTCGATAAATGAAATAATAACAGTGGGCTGACCCCAGCTGAACCCCAGCTGATATGTCATGGTCAATTCCAGCGTTTTTCATTTGCAATTTCCAAATCTCTCCTCAAAACAGCCGGGTTTTGGTGCGGGGGTTGGTGCGGTTTGAGCAGCCACACCTGTCTTGGGCGGAGCTACCTGGGCCCGGGATCAGAGGCGGCTGTACGCCTGTTGCTCGTCAGAGCAATAAACGAGCAACAGGTTGATCACCCATCCCCACACCCACACGGGGAGAGCATCCGTCATGACAACGTTCTCCCCGTGTGTGTGTGTGGGGATTGGTGATGCACCTGGGTGACTCGCCACATAAGTATTTGTAATCCTCAATAAAAACACCAAGATATTTGTTAAATTCCGCCTGCAAAACATGTCTTTCGGCAAATCAGTACCCGTCAAGTTCAATCAGGTGCTGGTGCTAGAATTAAACACTTCAAAGGGCTGTGGGGACTCTTATTGTCGTCTGCTGCTGCAGCTGTTTGCTTTTTTATTGGGAAAATGTAACCGTAACTCAATAAATGCTGCAGTGTCATTGTATCCCCCCAAAAAAACGTATGTTTAAAAAACGCAGGGCGCGCAACCAGTGCGCCAAATATTTGGCTGTGGGCCCCAGAGTTAGTTAGCCTGTTAACAGAATGTGACGGTGCAGGATAAGAAATTGGAAGCGAATGAATACAAAAACGTAGAAACAAGAAAGAATGAAAGTTGAATCCCCCCCCGGCGCTGCATGTCAGGAGAAGAAAAAGAATCCCTTCGCTATTGGATTTGCCGTCGCTGTGTTTCTAATTAGCCCGGCTGCTGTCACTGTAAAACACAAGAACAGCATGTGGTACGTACAAGAAAGCGCTCTCCCTGGAAATAGCTCAAGAGACACAGTCTGGGTGTTAAAAGATGGAGTCTGGGCCTTAGAGAGGGAGTCTGGGTGCTAATAGAGGGAGTCTGGGCCTTAGAGAGGGAGTCTGGGTGCTAACAGAAGGAGTCTGGACGTTAGGAGAGGGAATCTGGATGGTTACAGAGGGAGTCTTGGCCTTAGAGAGGGAGTTTGGACCTTAGGGAGGGTGTCTGGATCTTACAGAGGGAGTCTGGGCCTTAGAGAGGGAGTTTGGAGTTCAGAAAGGGAGTCTGGGTGTGAACAGGGTGAGTCTGGGTGTTAACAGAGGGAGTCTGGACGTTAGGAGAGGGCGTCTGGGCCTTAGAGAGGTAGTCTGGACATTAGAGAGGGAGTCTGGGTGTTAAGAGAGTGTGTCTGGACCTTAGAGAGGGAGTCTGGGTGTTAAGAGAGTCTGGGCATTGGGATCGGGAGTTTGGACCACAGGGGGGGAGCCTGGCTCTTTATAGAGGGAGTCTGGGTGTTAACAGAGGGGGTCTTGGCATAGCAGATGGAGTCTGGGCCTCAGAGAGGGAGTCTGGGTGCTAACAGAAGGAGTCTGGGCCTTAGAGAGGGAGTCTGGGTGCTAACAGAAGGAGTCTGGACGTTAGGAGAGGGAGTCTGGGTGCTAATAGAGGGAGTCTGGGCCTTAGAGAGGGAGTCTGGGTGCTAACAGAAGGAGTCTGGACGTTAGGAGAGGGAGTCTGGGTGGTTACAGAGGGAGTCTTGGCCTTAGAGAGGGAGTTTGGACCTTAGGAGGGTGTCTGGACCTTACAGAGGGAGTCTGGACCTTAGAGAGGGAGTCTGGGTGTTAAGAGAGGGGGTCTGGACCTTAGAGAGGGAGTCTGGGTGTTAAGAGAGTCTGGGCATTGGGATCGGGAGTCTGGGCCTTGTAGAGGGAGTCTGGGCATTAAGAGAGGGAGTCTTAGTATAGGAGAGGGAGTCTGGGCCCTAGAGAGGGAGTTTGGACCACAGGGGGGGAGCCTGGCTCTTTATAGAGGGAGTCTGGGTGTTAACAGAGGGGGTCTTGGCATAGCAGATGGAGTCTGGGCCTCAGAGAGGGAGTATGGACCTCAGAGAGGGGGTCTGGACGTCACGAGAGAGAGTCTAGATGTTAAGCATGGGAGTCTAGGTGTTAGACAGGGAGTCTTGGCCTTGAGAGAGGGAGTCTGAGCGTTAAGCAATGGAGGGAGGGAGTCTGGATGTAAAAAGAGGGACCGTGGGCATTGGAGAGGGAGTCTGGGTGTGGAGCGTGACACATGGCGTGTGTCTCGCGCCAGATGGAGCAGTTTGACCCCTGTTACTTCCTGCTCCACAACACACACACACACACACACACACACACACACACACACACACACACACACACACACACACACACAATCGCTCAGAGACAGACTCGCTCACACTGGGTATTGTGCCTGAGTTCACAATTGCTTCGCGCTTTCTATTCTTTTCTGTTCTATTTATGAAGCCAACTGGAGGTTGGGGCTGGGCGGGGTCTCATCATTCAATTCCATATTGATTAGATCCGATATCAACAAGTTGGCTCATGGTCCGGTTCTAAATCGATATATCGACACTGTAAGGAAATTATTATGAAGTCCTCTGAATAGTCTTGTATGCAAAGCTCTAAATGTCTTTGGACATTATACAATCACTGTTCTTCTACGTTCCATCCGGTCCTCCATCTTCCCCCGGCCCCTGCTGGCCCGTACTACGAAGTACTACACCCCACTCAGAGGAGGATTCCAGAGGCAACTCCACTCCCAAACTATAGAACAAGCTGCGAAAGAATATCACGCTGCTTTCACACAGGCAGGGTGACCCTGAAATATGTGTGTGCATGAACGAAAATGTCCCAATCATTTGCCACCCGGACCCTGGGACAAAGCCCAGGTAATGTCCGACTGGGCGCTATGTGTGAACAGAGCAGGTGATTGTCCGGAGCATTCACAGCGAGCGAGTGGGCGTGTCGCGTTTTGATGATGTCTCTATCATGCGACCCACAGCTCCTTTCTGCTTCCTTTTTGTTCCTTTTCCACCCTCTTGGTTGATATGACGTCCAAATAACATGGAGTGTCAACGCAAAGCAGTCACGACGACTGATCAGTCCCATCGTCCGAACCAAACGGCGTGTTTCCGGGCGGCGTGAACGCGTCTGACACGGACAATCTCCGCTTGTGGGCTGCGTGTGTGGAAGGGAAACTCTGGACGATGCCCGGACCCGATTATCCGGATGTCGTCCGCGGTTCACGTGTGAAAGCACGTTTTTTTTTAGGACTTTCCTGCAAAACGTAAACTGGAGCGTGGGCTCCCGTCCAGGTCCGTCTGAAAATGTATTTAGCGAAAATATTTAATGACCAAGCCTGGTATGCTTCAACCACACACACACACATAGAGTATACATACTGTATATAGAGTATATGAAGCCTCACTCACAGGAAGTAAATATTATCATTCCAACAGGAAAACAAACATCAAGCTTAGGAATAGACTTTATGTTTTACTCCCTGCTTGAGAAGTAGTTTTATACATTTTTTTGGTCTGGTTTAAGGTGCCACCTGGCAACATGGAAGTCCTTCTGCTGGGAGTCTCCATGTCTCTGACTTTTCAGGCAGTAGATCTATGTGGTAGAGAAGCTGTCCATTGATTCACAAGGTGTTAAGATGTTCACATGTTGTATGAGGTGTACACTGCACACACACGTTTTTTTTTAAATCAGAAAACACTTTATTACAGAAACAGCTAAATAAATACACATAAGGTCTAGGTCGTGGAAGTCTCCTGCTTCCTCCTCCCGGCACCGCCTTCCCCCCGTCAAGCGCCGCCCTGTGTTAAAAGATGACTGCCCGTCAAAGGCGATCAAAGGCGTCTTCAAGCCAGGACGCTGGCGCGTGAAATATAAACAATCGATGTTGGATCGATTGCGACTCAGGATGCGAGCAAAGTGAAAAAGGTCAAAGGTCGAAAACCTTCGGAAATTTCACAATTTGTGGTTCCAAGTCTTCTGAGTGGTTTTTAAATGGTTAAAAAAAAGTCCAGCCCAGCCCAGTCCGACCGGAGCCAGAACCAGCGCCGCCCTCCGCAGCAGGAGGCACCGTGTGGTGGTTGCGGTTCTCATGGAGCTCCTCCCTCGCTCCTCTCGGTTCTCAGCCCGACGCTCTGTAAGGACCCTGCTGGTTCTGCTGGTTCTGCTGGTTCAAGTAGTTCTGCTGGTTCTGCTGGTTCAAGTACTTCTGCTGGTTCTTCTGGTTCCCATGGTTCTAATGGATCTAATGGTTCTTCTGGTTCTGCTGGTTCTAATGGTTCTTCTGGTTCTGCTGGTTCTGCTTGCTCTTCTGGCTCTAATGGATCTGTTGGTTCTGCTGGTTCTGCTGGTTCTGCTGGTTCTAACGGTTCGGCTGGTTCTGTTGGTTCTACTGGTTCTACTGGTTCTACTGGTTCTGCTGGTTCTAATGGTTCTGCTAGTTCTGCTGGTTCTGTTGGTTCTACTGGTTCTACTGGATCTGCTGGTCCTAATGCTTCTGCTGGTTCTGTTGGTTCTACTGGTTCTCCATTTCCCTCCCATGCACTTGGCACAATAAGCAAGGGTTTGAAAAAGGAGCATTACATGGAACTGGGCCATGGGGAGTCTAGCAGCAAGCCAGCACACACACACACACACACACACACACACACACACACACACACACACACACACACACACACACACACACACACACACACACACACACACACACACACACACACACTGGCCAGCCTCCCATTGGGTGAGCGTTTGGCAGAGCACGGCTCATTGGAGCTGGTTGTCATAATAGTTTTGGCCTGAAGGGGAAAGGGAGGCGATGTTTTCGTTTGTTCTTTCATTTAATTATTTCTCTCTCTCTCTCTCTCTCGCCCTCTCTCCCTCTCTCTCCTTTACTTCCTCAGTGAGGCGAGACGTTGAAAGGGGTACTGTAATAGTAGCCCTTATAAATAATACACACATTAAGCCCCCCTGTGATAATCTCTTGTCGTCCATTCCCGTGGAGCGTCACGGCCAGCACCGCCCTCGCAGTGGCGTTTAGCTCCGTCACCGTGCTTTTGTGACCTCATGACTACGGCTTACCTCGTACTTACTCCCGGGTGCTGAACGTTGACAATAAAGACTGCAATTGAAGATAATAAGAGCGGGACGCAAGCGTTGCCGTGGCGACTGGCAGCCCGCCGGACGTGTTCTGACGCGGCGCGACTTCCTCGTCGACGGGGTCGGAGGTGGAGCTTTGGTACGGACGTAGAATACAATAAATGTAATTCCTTGTCGACGGCTTGAGTGTGTGTGATCTAAACCCTCCTCCCGCGGACGTGGCTGCAGGAACGCTGCCCCACGCTGCCCCGACCGCACGGCGTCGACGGGAGCGGGGACGCGCGCCGACGAGGCTTCCCGACGGGCCCCGGGGCTTCTGGGTGCAACTCTTAGTTTAAAACTTGGCTCCGACGCTCGCGCCTCAAGCCCACGCGGAGGAGCCGCCGCTTCCGAGGATAGAAGCGCCGCGGAGAAGGCGACGTGTCGGTACTGGACACTCCGGAAGTGGGAAGGAACAGATGGTCAACGGTATGTTCCGCACAAAGAACTGGAGTTTCTTAAAACAAAAACAACAGCGGGAAAAAAAATATGCGGACAGCACCGGTTTGAACCGGGTTTTTTTTTTTTTTTTTTTTTTTTGTACTTCAATAAGACCGAAGCCAAACCCCCAACACAACCTGGGAAACATTTCTTAATGGACATTTGCAGCCGGCGCTTTCTTTATTAAAGAAAAACCGAACAAATTTGGCCCAAAATATCAAGAAGTTCTTGGTCAACCCGTCTGGTTCTAAAATGAAAGAGATGAGAATTACAGTAAGACGCTTTATGAGGTCATCATATTATTCACTATCAATGATATTTACAGTAAGACGCTTTATTATGTCATCATATTATTTATGATAAACGGTATTTACAGTAAGACTCTTTATGATGTTATCATGTTCTTTATTATAAATTATATGTACAGTAAGACGCTTTATGACATCATCATATTATTTATTATTAAATATATTTACAGTAAGATGCTTTATGATGTCATCATATTATTAATTATAAATAATATTTACAGTAAGACGCTTTATGATGTCATCACAATATTTATTTTAAATGGTATTTACAGTAAGACACTTTATGACATCATCATATTATTTATTATTAAAGATATTTACAGTAAGACACTTTATGATGTCATCACATTATTTATTATAATTGATATTAACAGTAAGACGCTTTATGACGTCATCATATTGTTTATTATAAAATATATTTACAGTAAGACGCTTTATGATGTCATCACATTATTTATTATAAATGATATTTCCAGTAAGACGCTTAATGACATCATCATATTATTTATCATGAAATATATTTTCAGTAAGACGCTTTATGATGTCATCACATTATTTATTTTAAATGATATTTACAGTAAGACGTTTAATGACGTCATCATATTATTTATTATGAAATATATTTTCAGTAAGACGCTTTATGATGTCATCACAATATTTATTTGAAATGGTATTTACAGTAAGACGCTTTATGACATCATCATATTATTTATTATTAAAGATATTTACAGTAAGACGCTTTATGATGTCATCACATTATTTATTATAAATGATAGTTCCAGTAAAACGCTCTGTAGTGTTGAGACGTCACCAAACCATCGTTTCACGTGTATATTTACAAAGCTTCTTACCTGGTTGGTGTCGGTAGATCTGCTTAGATCGATATTTTAAATCTGTGGTCAACATAACTTTTCCGGATTGATGAAAAACGCAATAAAAAGCAATCCTTAAAAATTTGTCACCGCCTCCACTCGAAGACCACGTACGGAAAATATAATCCAGGTAAAAAAGTCAAACAAATAAACCCGGTGGCCGACGCGGCGCCACGCGGCCGCCCGTCACTGGGAGCACCGCTCTACTCCCACCGACCACACGGCGAGTTGCAACAACGACAAGTCCTGGTTCAACGGCAAACACAGACGGTTGTTTCAAAGGCAGGAGGGCTGCGCTGTGTAGACGCAGAGCGGTTGCTCCACGAGGCGAGCAACCAGGAGACCACAGACCGGGGGGGAGCCCATGCTGCGTTCAATGTAAACTTGGAAAATTGCGCTGCGTTACTGTAAAATGCACCCAACACCAGTAAACTGGACCCGGTGTATTTCTGCCTGCAGATATATGTATTATAATAATAATGATAATAATAATAATAATAATAATAATAATAATAATAATTATTATTATTATTATTATTATTATTATTATTATTCCAAGATGTTGTGAATATGGGACCAAAGCAAAGCCCACAGCCCTTTCTAGTTCAGTCACGAGGGGACGCCACTTGCCACCAATTCACCTCAATTCAATAAAACACGACGACCGCCTCCTCCGCCTCGCGCTTCTCCCCCCCGGAAACCTGAGCATCCCCTCCCCTGACTTCGCTCCGTCTGAGTCTTTGAATTCCGAACAGCGGGCTTTGAGTTTCAACCTCGGAGGAATTCCGCCTCCCGCAGTGCAAGCGCGCGCGGCGGCGGAAACGCCGGGGCCCCTTTGTTCCCGTTAATTAAGTCCCGACGAAACGACTGGGAGTGAAGGGAAGCGGCGGAGGAGGACGCGGCTCTCGTGTCAGCGGAACAATATGTACTTTTCCGGATGCAAATGAGGATTGCACCGGCTCCGCATGATCCGGATTCCGCCGCTCCAGCGCTGCGAGGTGTCGGCGACATTGAAACGACCTCCAGAGCCAGGACAGTGTTGTGTGAGTTCCGCGTGGGAGGGACACAGCCTATTATTCACTTATCCAGGGGTTCTCAAGCTTTTTTTTGGCCCCGGGCCCCAATTTTTTGTCCAATCCTTTTGGGGTCCAGCACAACCAATTGTCATTTAGGCCAAAAAGCAGCAGAGTGAGGCTGAGTGGGAGTCCTTCCTGTCATTACTGGTCAGAGCGCCGACGCGCCGCCCTGGCTGGCGTCACCGCCGTCCGGGGGACGGCGTTCGGGGGATGGCGTTCGGGGGACGGCGTTCGGGGCCGTCTCATTCCCGCCGTGGAGTTGTCGGAAGTGCTTTGAAGAAGCATTTCCTCTTGTGTCCAATGTCGTCAGAAATAGAGTTTCCGTTTGAACAAAAATTGGTGCCGGTCCAGGCGTCCTGGGAGATTTCAGTGTCCCTGACACAGGGGAGGGATTTCGGTCGAATATCATCTGCCTTTATTGAGCTTTAAAAACGCGGCGACACTCTCACGCCACCCACCCAAACATTCAGAGCGGTGGGAATCCGTCCAAAGGTGACGGCACGGTGGCGCGATAGTTATGGCGCAACTGTCGGGTTTCTTTTTTCTTTTCTTTTTTTATTTCAAAAATCAATTTGCAGTCTGGGGGCTTAAAGAAAAACTCATTTAGAAAAAAGAGCCACACGAAAAGGCGGGAAATACGGGAAAAATGTTGGTGTTTTTTTTTTTTCATCCCCACCCGGTGACGTCGCGGTGGCAGCCAGTCGGCGAGGCAGCCAGCTAGTTTCACAGCTGTTTCGGACGGCGTCGTGCCGCGTTTGTTTTTGGGATCTGGTACTTGCACCAAAGAGAGGAGACGCGGACGCGCCCTGAAGCAGCGGCGGGCGCTTGCGTCCACGTGCTCGGCCGCCACGTTGCGGAAAATGCTTTTCAACCGCCGGGCGCCGCCAGTTATGGCAAGGGAGCCAACGCGTCGGGCATTACCACGCCGATACCGACTAAAACAACAACCGTGTCGATGACTCGATGGCGTTTTGGGGATGACTACTGGTGTTCTCGCGCGACGAGAGGATCGAGAAATGATCCAGAAACAGGAGCGAGGAGCCGGCGGAGATCCACCCCAGCAGGACGACGGCAGCGGGGAAAACAAGGTGCAACGGCGGGCCAAAAATAGGACCAATGAAACGGCCGGAATGACAGCCCATAATTACAATAGGAGGTTTCGGGGGGTGATTACACACGAGGGGACGGGAGAGGTGTGTTTGTTCCATCGGCGCAGCAACAGGGAGGTGCGGAAAACAAAAGTAAAATTAAAAAAAAAAAAAGAAAAAGGAGAGCGAGAGCGAGAGAGAGACGGCAGAGCGGCCGGAGATAGTGATGATGAAGAAACGAGAATCTCGACTTTGTGTATGTTCATGCCCATGCCACTGTGTGTGTGTGTGTGTGTGTGTGTGTGTGTGTGCGCTGCTGTGTGTGTGTGTGTGTGTGTGTGTGTGTGTGTGTGTGTGTGTGTGTGTGTGTGTGTTTAAGTTAGCTAACAGACCATGCTCGGTGCTCAGTGATTGGCCTCTTTTACATCATCAGTCTCCATGAGCTCAGGTCTCCAGTGAATTTGGAAGCTCCCCCGGCACACACACACACACACACACACACACACACACACACACACACACACACACACACACACACACACACACACACACACACACACACACACACACACACACACATACACACACACACACACACACACACACACACACACACACCATTAGGTGCCTATGTGTGGCATCGTTCTGAGCACCAGGGAAAGCACAGCTCCCTAAATGACTGGTGATGGATGCTGAAGAGCGACGCTTCTGAACATCAGGGCTTTTCAGCTTTCGTCGTCTGATTTCCTCCGCCCTCTGCCTCCGCTTGCCTCGTCGTCTGCTCCACCCCTTTCCCTGTGGCTAATTTGAGACATGCGTCATTGTTACCCGTGTTGTACACGCACGTAGTATATGAGTGGCAGACATGTTTGATGATTTAAGGTGCGGGACGATGATGGCTGCTCTCAGCATTGGTACATGAAGAAAAAAGCTTTTGCTCGGTTACTCAGTGAGCTGGTCCCCGGGAGCCAGCACCAGGTTAAGAACAAGAACAACGCAAAGTTCCCGGATACGGCTTTTATGACAGCTTTTGTGTAATGTCCCGCTGATAAGCATTTGTCTAAATGGCCAACCTCAGAGGGATCTGACCCTCGTGCATGAAATGTGCAGTCCTGATGTGCCCGTGTGGCAATTTCGCCGGCCGCACGCCCCCCGGATGGGGTTACCGGGGCCCTCGAGCACGGAGACACAGGCGACGGGGTTTCAGACGTGCAGGTTTATTGTAAAGTGTGGGCGAGGTGGAACAAGCCCCGGAGCAGGTGGACACGTGCCGTGACGGGGCTCCTCCCTCCTCAGTGAGTGTGGGGATGGGGGTTTTACCTGTTGCTCGTCAGATCAGCCAGCGAGCAACAGCTGTGCAGCCACACTGATCCTGGGTCCCAATTACCTAGAGCCAGGACGGGTGTGGCTGCTCCAACCGCACCATCCCCACACCACATCTTAATAACAGTCTTAATAACATGTACATGATACAATAACATGATCGGGTCGTGTCCTCCATGATGTATATCCCAAGAGGATGCACACACTGGAAATCATCGTACAACGTGGAGAGAGTTTTTCCCCTGTCAGTTGTCATTTTCCGGGCTGTGTTCATATTTGCTCATCTTATTACAGAAATAAATTTACATTCGGGCACGAAAAAAAAAAAAAAAAAAAAAAAAAAAAAAAAGAAAACAATATTCGACAACTCTGTTATCGGAGCCCCTCAGGATGTGCAGTTGTCATGGCTTCTCTCGGTCTCCACCTGCCGCTACTTGCGTTTCTGTCGCCTCCACAACCTCCCCCTGCGTGGAAAAAAACAAACCGACTTCTCACCGACTCGGCTTGTCTCTGTATCTGATCCTCTTTATCTCTTTATGTCCAGCTGTCTCTCTCTCTCTCTCTCTCTCTCTCTCTCTCTCTCTCTCTCTCTCCGTATATCCACCGCGACTATGGCGGGTAAACCGCACCGAGTATCTGCTGATCAAAAAGCCTCAGATGAAGGCATTCAATTGCGCTAAATTGCATTAGAAAGCCTGAATTTGGACTTAAACAGAAAACCTCGTCAGTCGGCAAAAAGAACATTCAAAGTTTGTTGAGATTTTACCACCGCTAAAGTCCAGAATCCCTCTTAAATAATGCTCACGAGCGGAATAAAGATTTTCTTAGGAAGCCGTGGAGGAACTTGCAGAAAACTGCAACTGGTACCCTGAACCCTAAAAAGAGAAAGTGATAATGACACGAGCAGAAGGGGAGAAATAGGTAGTGTGAAGGAGATAATGGATCTATTATTCTTCATGTGGCTGTTAACGACGAGGCCTCTGGAGAGGAATCACTTTTGAGAGGAGTGTGTGCGTGTATGTGTGTGTGTGCGAATGTGTGTGTGTGTGTGTGTGTGCACGGGCGCGCGCACGCCGGCTGCGGCTGAGGAGGTAGAGTGGGAGGTCATCCGGCAATTAGAACAACGCACCAAAATGCTGCCGATTCCCGACTCCCATTGTGCGTATCGAAGCTGGTTCCTGTCCAGTCTCGGATCCGATTCCAATGTCTTTTTTGGAGAGACAAAAATAAACAATATTTCAGGAACAAAATTGACCCAAATTGATCTTGGCACATTTAGGCAATAATCAGCAAAGTGTCCACTGTGACAGGAAGGTTTCATTTTCATTTATAAAAATGAATATGACTCTTTCTAA
>NC_137191.1:2175000-2195000 GCF_960531495.2 Zeus faber
CGTATGTACCGTCGGCGCGCTGACGCAAGATCGCGGGCGTGCGTCCGAAGGGACTTCTAGCGCCGTCCGCAGAGGGCTCACATCCTGCATGTGCATCTGGTGATGCATCTCCAGAGCGGCCTCCCCGTGTTCCGGCGGGTCCTTCGACCCCGGGACGTTAAGAGGCAGATTAATGGGCGCCGCGTTCCGTGCCCCCGCGTAGAACAGAGACCGATAGTGTCGGCGGAGACAGAGACAGGTAGGAGGGACTACAGCGAGCAGCAGCTGCTTCCTGCTCTATTTTTACAAACCATAGATCCTAATGGTCTGGTACTGTCAACCCCTCCGCACACCCAGACTAATGGAGGAGCACCCACTTAGATCTGCTCCAATATCTCACATGGGCACCCGCAGCCACCTGAAGAGGTGCGGTCACATGCAAGACGGGCCATCGCCGCAAAAGGGTGTAAATACATGTGTGTTTATTGGTGTAAAAATAGCCATTCACATGTGAGAGCAGGACACACACACGCACACACACACACACACACACACACACACACATACAGTACACGTCTGCAGGCGCGGCGCCAATGTACATTCAGCTGATTTTCCACATGTAAATAAGCAGGAATCCTGTGTGTTCACGCCCGCGGGGCAGGCCTGGGCTGCGTTCTCTGAGGGAGCCTGAAACGAACGTCACAGGAAAACCCTTGAAATGTTTTCACGGAAGCGTTTACGGAAGATGAGGTCCTCCGTACACCGGACAGTAGTAACCAAGTCCAAGTCAAAGTCCCCGATTTGGAAATGCATCGGCGAGTTTCCATCAAATTGCAAGCGCGGGCTTTACTGAAATCCCTTCGAACGCCTTGACATGTTCAAATTGTGTTGCCAGTTAAAAAACGTGCGTAGGCCTACGCTCTCCCAAACGAATGCATTTTTGTGTATTTCCTCTTCGACACAACCACAGGCGAACTGTTCCGCTCCAGCAGTCGGTGGCGGGGGTAGTTTTGGTTGGTGCGCACGTTGGCCTTCTCTAACCTTTCAAAGTTGAACCCGACGGATAAATAATTCAGGTGCTTCTCAAACTGTTAGCCAACTGATGTTTTTCTTGTTGTTCTTTAGTTTAGAAGTCTGAACGGTTGCTACTACCACGACACGGAGCAGGATGGTGCTTCACCTGCTGCTACCATGGGGGGACGAGGGCAAGCGTTTTTATATAGTGTAAAAAATAACTATCTGAAAAAATATTTAGATGATTTAACAACCACTTCTCTGTAAATAATGTACGTTTCTTGAGGATTTTTAATAGGAATATCAACCTGATGAATTTCAATTTTAGGAAATGAACCAATCTACCACACTGCTATGATCCTCCGGTGCAATGGTTCTCAACGTGTGGACCAGGGACCTCCAGGGGTCCCTCGAGAGGTTCCAGCGGGTCCCCCATCAAAATTATTAACAGTTAAGCGTAACCGTTTAATTTCCGAGACGTTAGCACCATTAGAGAACGTCCAGTAGTGACTGTTTAGATGCTGGTTGCTGCTGCTAGTTAGAGCAGAGACACTAAATCAGATCTATCAATAAGAACCTGCTCAGATTGGGATGCCAGTGGCGAAATCGTATCACATGGGGTCTGTGGGCTAATTCGTATAGAATTGAGGGTGCGTGGGGTGAAAAATATTAACAGTTATTGGCTACGTTTGCTGAAGCCAATTACCTTCTGCGTCTCACTTTGTCTCGGTACTGTTTTTCTTTCTCCGTCACTCTTTTCATTGAGTTACCTCCTCATTTCTTCTTACCTCGCTCCGTCTCTATATTTTGTTGCTCCCGGTTTGTGTTTTTCCGTTGGAAACCTGTCCCACGTTTCCCATCGCCTAATTTAACCCTCCCGCCGGGTCCCCTCTTTCACTTTAATCTCCCTCTCTGTTTGCCTCCACTTCTCCCTCCCCGGGCATTCTCATTCCACAAGTCTCTTCATCTTCTCTCCCTCTCTCCCTCAACCTCTCCCACCCCGGGTGCTCTGATCCCTCAATCATCTATCTATTCTTCACCTCCTCCTCCTCCTCCACCTCCTCCCGCCTCCCTCTCTCTGGCTTCCCCTGTTCCGGTGCCGGTCTGTCGGGTTACAGTCTCATCTGTTTAATTGAACCAGGGGCGGGGGGAACCTGCTGCAGGTGAATAACCTCCTTAATCATCAGACGATGTCTCGAAATGAACTGGATCCCGAAACGTGTTCCCGGGGTAATTTGGAGCCGTCTTTTTTTTTTTTTTTTTTCGTTCTTCTTCTCGAGTGCGGGTTTTGTTTTGCCGGATAATCGAAACGCCCCTTCCCCGCAAGAGAGATTTAATCTGCTTTATTGTCGTTTTAATGTATTTCTTTCTCTCCCGGGGTAATTGTCTCGCTACCGGAAAGGCTGCTCGCTGGCTCTGCGCCCGTCTCCGTTTTTTTCCCCCCCGTGTCCGTCGGGGCGTGGTCGCACCCGCGTGCCGTTCCCGGACCCAACCTGATTCAGTTATCAGGTGAACAACGAAGCCGGAAGCTCCGAGGCTCGGAAGCATTTGGGCCATGGCTTCTGCGCTGCTCTGTGCGACATACATCGATGACAATGAAAACAGATAGTCGTTGAATAATGGGTGGGGTCGCGTACAGCATTGTTTCCACATTTGCAAATTGAACGGCCAAATCGTACCCCGCGCCGTCATCCAAGTGGCGGCGAAATCGGTGGATTCCTGCGTCAGTTCCACAGAGCGGAGGGCGGCAGAGGTGGAGAGAAGTAGAGAAAAAGTAGAGTAGCAACAGAGGGTGGAGTAGAGACAGGTTGAGTAGAAGTAGAGGTAGAGCAGAGGAGATGTAGAGTAGTAGGCAGAGTTAGGGTTAGAGGGAGGTAGAGAAGAGTAGAATAGAGGGAGAGTAGGAGTAGAGGTAAAGAGGGAGGTAGGGTAGAGGTAGGGAGAGTAGGGGTAGAGGTAGAGAAGAATAAAAGAGTAGAAGTAGAGCAGTAGCTGAGTAGAGCGATATTAGAGGTAAAGTAGAGGGAGAGTAGAGGTAGAGTGGAGGAGACGCAGAGTATAAGGAGGTAGAGTAGGAGTTGAGTCAGAGGTGCTGCCTGGCCCCTCTCCTCTTCCTCTTCCTCTTCTTCTTCTCCTTCTTCTTCTTCCCGTAGCAGACCATCATTACATCAACCCAAACAATAATTAATTTGTCAAAATAATGAATGTGAATATGCGGCGGCAACATCAGGCAAGATGTCATGAAGACGACATTTCTTTAATGCGTTCCCCCAAACAGCTCTCTCACGTCGGGTTTGTCGTGGCGACTGAGCGGTCCCTTCATGTTGTTGCGGAGCCGTCGTGAGCACCAGCGCAGGCCTCTCCACTCGCAAGCATCCAAAGTCAACGGCCTGAAACGCCGCCGACCGCCTCTCCTCCCCGGTCGCTGTCTTCCTGCTCTCCTCCCTGGTCGCGGCCCATTGGTTCATTTTGACCCCCCATGCCGGGAGGAAAGGAACGGCAAAAAAAATGACGTCAAAACGAATAAGAGAGCCCCCCTCCAGCCCCCGCCGCGGCCCGCGTGGCCCGAGACACCTGTGGAGATTTCCCAATCCACGTATTTTTCTCCCGTTCGGACACACGGCGGTAATTTGACTTACGCATTGAATTCGTTCCGTGACAGGGCTCGTAATTCAATCTGCTCGTATCGCAAATCAATTTTCCCCATCGAAATTAATTGAAATGCCATTAATCCGTTCCAGCCCCCCCCCAAAAAACACCCCGTTTTTTTTTCTGTTACGTGTTTTTAAATGAGAAAAATGTATTTATAAATAACAAATATTGTATAAAAACACAATTAAAGAGAATGTGTAGATCTCTCTTCTCTTCTGCCTTCTCGCAGATGATAGCCTCCGTCACGCTATCTCCTGCGAGCCGCTTCTCCGTCAACCGCACCCACAGCAGATTCTCCATCTCTCATGGACGGCGGTCTGCAGCGTAGACGTTACTTTAACAGCCTTGGCTGGCGTAGTACCCTTGACCGCCTCCTTCTGCTTCAGTATGGTACATATCGTAGGAGTACTACTCTGGTTCTGCCTCGCCAATTCCATCACACGCACACCTCGCCCATGTTTTTCTATTATTTTGCGCTTTAAGTCAATGGACATCATCCGCTTCTTCTTCTCAGCACTGCACAAAAAGCACAAAACGCAAAAGAGAAGCTTCCACGCTCAGGTCACCACATGAATGGTGGATTTTGGATGTTGGATGCCGGATGCCGGACGCTGGACGTTGGATGTTGGATGCCGATGTTGGATGCTGGATGCCGGATGTTGGATGCTGGATGCTTGATGCTGGATGCTGGATGCTGGATGCTGGATGCCGGATGTTTGATGCTTGATGCTGGATGTTGAATGCTTCATGCTGGATGTTGGATGTTGGATGCTGGATGCTGGATGCTGGATGTTGTATGTTGGATGATGGATGTTGGATGCTGGATGTTTCATGCTGGATGCTTCATGCTGGATGTTGGATGCTGGATGCTGGATGCTGGATGCTGGATGTTGGATGCTGGATGTTGGATGCTGGATGTTGGATGCTTCATGTTGGATGCTGGATGTTGGATGCTGGACGCGGTATGTTGGGTGCTGGATGTTGGATGCTGTATGTTGGATGCTTGATGTTGGATGTTGGATGCTGTATGTTGGATGCTGGATGTTGGATGCTGGATGTTGGATGCTGGCCGCATTCGCTCGCCACGCCCACCAGCGGCGGCACCTGAAGCTCATTCCTCCTTACTCACATTTTTGCAAATCAATACAAAAAATTGGCGGAACGACGGCTCGTAACTAGGAAAACTCGTATGTTCGTGTGCTAGTAACTCAAGGTACCACTGTGTATATATATATATATATATATATATATATATATATATATATATATATATATATATATATATATCATAATGGAGGGGCAGCCTCGGGGGAAGCTCTGTCGTTGGCAGCCACGACTCCCATCCCCCATCATCTCCTCAACTCGCCAGCGTTTCTATGTCTGGGCCGTGAGCGGATGACGGAAGGAAGCCTCGGCCGACCAGGTCGACCCCGCGCCCAATGGGAGGCTCCGACTGGAAAACGGGAGCGGGCGACACCCGGGGGCCCATGTCCCCGTCTCACGCTCCTCCCCTTCCCCTTCCCCTTCTCCCTCGCCCGCTCCCTCCTCGCCCCTGTCCCCCCGCCCCCTCCCCCACCCCCCGGCGGGGCCCCTTCCTGTCGGGGCGTGGCCCTGCTTCCTCTGTGTGCGTCACCTCACTCCATGATATCTAACTTCCAGTTTATTACCCATCTGTCTTCTGCTTTATCTGCTGTCCCGTGTGTTTTATGTTCTGTGCCTTATCTCAGGTTTCAGTCTCTTTTCTGTCTCTGGGTTTTTTTAAAGTTCAGCCCAGCAGAACGACGTCCCATCCAGCAGTTAAAAGTTGGATGCTGTGCAGTTTCTCTGTGGTTCTCTCTCTCCCTCAGCTTTGATCCCTTTTTTTTGTTGTTTGTTTGTTTGCTTCCTCTTTCCGTTTGTTTCTCCGTACCATGTGCCGGTCATGGGAAAATAACTGATATCCTATAATACCAAGTATCCTTTGACACGGGAAGAGTCTGCTCAAGTAGAAGTATGACATTGCTTCATGTTAAATATATTCTGGGGTAAAAATAGGGTTGAATGCCTTTGGTAAATTAATACAGACATTGTCACATCCTTCGGGAAGGCATCGAAAGAAGCATTTCACTATATATATATATATATATATATATATATATATATATATATAATATGAAGATAGATGGATGGATGGATGGATAGATAGATAGATAGATAGATGGATGGATGGATGGTTGGATGGATGGATAGATAGATAGATGGATGGATGGATGGATGGATGGATGGACGTTCCATCCACCTGTTCCATCTTTGACCTTTTCATTAAAAAAATAACTTGTGCAAAATTGCCAAAAAGGAAAATTAGGGTCCGCCCACCTCCTAAACCGCAATTTAACCCCTGGATATATTTAAATTGTATAACATACTTTTATTTCATACTATAATATTTATTAAAAGCACTTGGACAACACCATGACCTCATGTGAGAGTTTGAAGACACATCCAATTAAGATAAAATATGGTATCACTTTGTCAATCCCTGGGGGCAAATTCCAGAATGAAGGCATTCCCTGGCTTGGTTAAGATGAATAGGCTCAACTTAAGTGTCCTGTTGGTCTCCATTCATTGTATTTGGTATATGAAAAAAATACTTTTGTTCAAAATGTAAAAAGTGTAGTACATGCAGGTGTTACTTGCAGATAAATAGTAGCGTATCAATTGGCTCCCTGGAATGGAACTCAAGGAGCAAGTTTACCACGGCCCAAAAAGTGGGCTTGAGTCAATGTACCCTGTGACTCTCCACCCTCCTTCTGCCTCTTTTCTCATCCATGTCGCCCTCCCGCGCAACATTACTCTCCCCCCGTCTCACCCTCTGGCCTCTGCCTCCTCCCCTTTATTTATCCCCCTCTGACTTCCCCCGTTATCCGTGGCGGTGAATGAAATCACCTCCAACTTTGGATTAATTCCACTCACACCCACGCTCGCCGGAGCCCCCGCTTGTCAGCGGCGGCCTCGGGAATAACACGGCCATCAAATAGGATGTTAATTCTGTTAGCGGGCGCCCGGTTATTTCCTGCAACTCACCCAGCTGTCGCATCAGATGATGGGGGCGCCATCTCACCGACTGTGGAGCTCCAGCCCGGAGGGGGCCGGGGGAGGGGGCCCGGGGAGGAGGCCCGGGGAGGGGGCCCGGGGAGGGGGCCTGGGGGGGCGGGCACTTTTAGGGAACTTCGCCACCCAGGATCAGATTACTCTGCGAGGTATTTCAAGTCGGAAGAACAACGTCCTCCATACGGCTGAAGCTGCTTTTACCGCCTTCGTTGTTTACACACTTTATTCTTTGCCCGACAGGATATAACTCTGGTTGTGTTTTTTTTTTTTTGTTTGTTGTTTTTCTACATAAACCTTATTTTCCTGGTGAATGGCGTCAAAATCTTTGAAATTGATTTACAGCTGACCTTCCCGAGCGTGACATAACAGCGACAGCGGAGGGGAAACTCGCCCTCGGTTTCCCAGTTTCCCCCCGAACATCACCACGCAACTTTGAAAGCCTATCACGACACTTGCCCGGGCGTTGTTTCGCATCGACGTCTGATGGATCCTTTTCTAACACAAAACTACTTCAAGCGCATGGGTGGGTTTTTCAATGTCCTCGCTTTTCCTACGACTGTACCTACATGTGCAGGCATGCGGTGCCTCACATCAGAACCCCTCAGCACCTGCACTACCTTACCTCCCCTTCACCTTCTGTGCTATAAAATATTATTAATTAATATGTTATTCTCACTTTTGCCAATTTCCTATTTATGTATTCATGGATTTAATTGTTTTGTTTTTCACATGAAAGTTGATATTAGAGCCACTGAGAGGGGGTGGATGTCTGGCGTCAGCTCATGCCTTCCTTTCTCCCGTTATACCTCATTATATTGCAGCCGCCTGCTCCGCTCCCCACTCTCCCCTGCCAAATTCAGTTCACACAAATATCCTTGTCTCTCTCTGGTTCTTCTACGTGGTCCGCAGCGGGGCCTTCCAGAAATTTCTGCTTTGTTCTCGTAAATGCCCGCATGGGCCGCAGGGATGTCTGTGTCCGTCAAATCGAGCCTTTCCGCCTGTTGATGTATGAGCTGCATTTCGCGGGGGTGGGCGTCCACCGAAAGCCCCGTCGACGCGCTTCCCGAGGAAAGGCGTGACGCGGAAATGACCTGCAGACGGCGTTTGAAGGGAAAACGGTGTTTCCCCCCGCGTGCTTCCCCGTGGCATTTCCCACTTGTGTGAGGGTGTGGGGGAAAAGTTGAGCTGACAACGACGTATGGAAGGCGCCCGGCCGCGCCCCGCCGAGCGCGGGCCAGAGCGACGCCGAGGCAGACAAACAGGGATGCAGACAATTACACCAGGACAAACATGAAGACGCTGATGTACCGACGCCCCCCGCGCCCTAACACGACCGTCCGCCGCCTGGGTGCGTCGTGAATCATTCGGGTTAACGGCTCCGGGCCTGTAAAACGAGGCTCAGGCTTCCGGATCCCGGGGCCCCTGCTCTGCGGTCGCTGCCCGCGTTCCCGGCGTCGTTGATCGTTCACGTCCGTCCCTCCCCGTGTTCCCGCTTGGCACATCAAACAGACGCGTCTTACCACCACCGGTAATGCATCCCTGGTCGGTCGCTCGGAACATGGAAGGAAGCCGTGTTAATTTGAGCAAGTGCATCATAAAAAAAAGGAATGTGCAGCATCCTGCCGCAAGCCTCTCGATTTGCATGGGACTTTCAAGCACTCCACAAGTCGTTTGTTGCTTGGTTTATTGTTAATTATTATTGTATATCGCTGCTGCTTTGATATTTTGTTTTTATTTCCTTAATACGCAGTACTGTCATTCCTATTTTATTAATTAGAATATCACTTATTCTTAGCAATTACTCGCGCAAAACTCACATTGTAGAGATAACAGGCAGCTTTATTTATGTAGCACAGAGAGAGATCAGCATAAACATACATACATAAAACACAATTAAAAACAGAAATGAATAGAAGAACGCAAAGGCAAGTCAAAACAAATAGGTCTTCAGCTGCTTTTTAAAGGTGTTCATCGTGTCTAGGGATCTAAAGTCCAAAGGAAGAAAGTTCCAACTTGGAGATGGGCCTGGAAGTGCTTGAATAACAGATTGTTGGAGTTGAGCGGGGAAACAGCCGGAGGGCAGAGAGATGTTGATCATGGGCCAAAAGTGCAGAGCCAGTGACATTTTTAAACTGAGATGTTGGTGAGATGTCAGGGTTGCACAAGGAAGTGGTAAACTACTCGGGGACCTCCAAAAAATATTCTCAGGGGAACGTGTTAGGTCAGTCAAACGGCCTGGACACCACACCGCTGGTCCCGCCCCCGAAATAAAGCGCCACGCCCAGACCATCCTTTTCCCCCCTCGGCTCGGTTTAAACGAGAGGAAAAATGGAGGAGTGGATGTGCGACGCCACGGCAACCGGTGATAAGCCACGTCTCGCTGAATTTTAGTGTCAGTATTAGGGAGTCAACCCCTCTCCCCTGTAAATGGTGATTGATCTGATGTTGGTCCACGTCTGGCTGAGTCGTGGAAAGGCTGCCGTCACAAAGAGGCAGAGTGAGTGCAAAGAAAAACAGCTTTGTTTCACGGTGTGGGGCTGGTTCTGCTGGGATGATCGTACGTCATCATCTGGCAAGCACTGTTTTTCAAGAGCTCGAAAAGCGTAACACAGGGTGTTGAATATATATATATATATATATATATATATATATATATATATGTTTCTTTTTTTTTTGTGGTGCTAAACTGAATGGATTGGGGTTGACGTGTTGCAGCAGAGCAGTTGACCGGTTGACTTTTTTGAAATCCGTCCAGGTCTGTCCGCTCCAGGGAAATAGTTTGAGCTTCATATCTTTTCTCATCACTCCGTCAGTATCTACTACTCCTACACTCTAAAATGCCATAATCTTCTTTTTGTTATTTTAAATTGGCATATTTTAAGGTCATATTTGGACAGTAATAACAGTTTTCTATCCATTTCTTTCTTTCTAGGAATACCGTATACCTACTTAATAAGCAAAGGTTTCTATATAAAAATATATTTTGGGTGCCCCGTAATTTCGTATATTAGCATTCCAAAATGAAAATCGGAACCTTAAATAACTGTTTTCTGGAAGGAACGGGGCAGAACGAGGCTGGGGAAGCCCAACAACACCACCCGAGGTGTGTGGCGATGGTGTTCAGATAACAGGCGGGGAGCTGGTGGCGGAGCTCTTATTATTATTTGCGCCAGGAACACTGACACGTCTGTAAATGACGTTCTCCATTTTTAACACGGGCGCAGGGAGCTCCTTCTGTTCTGACTCCCGCCAGCTGATGTTTCCTTTTGAGCTGCTCTCTCGCGCTGCGGTCTGATGCGTGGGGGGTCCGCAAAAAAAAATTAAAAATTCTAGTCAATAACGTATTCCAGATTTATCGTATCCAATCTCATCTAATCTGATTCTACGTGGCCCAGCTTGCAATGAAGAGTTGGACCGCTGCTGGCTGCAGTTCAGGGCACTCGCCCTGGTGCCACATTCCTACCTCCACTATTTATGGGCCTCGCATATTGATTAAATTACAGCACTATAGTATGAGAGGAAATCAGTAATTTCATCAATATGCAAGAACTCTTCCTCTCACCTCGGCACCAGCCTGAGGATGTGTCCTCTGCTTCCCGCTGCGACGACGCGTCCCGTTTAACCTTTGTTCCCTAAAACCTCTGCCTACCAAGGAAGAATCCGAGCAAATCAGACACGTCCCATTATTTACTGTAAGCAATGCCATTAAAGGTGAATTCCACCCTGGCTCTCTCCCTTGTTGGTATTATGGATTCTTCCCTCCTGATGGAAGTGAGTTCCCCTGCCAGATCTCTCCATGTAGTGATCCTGGTGATACGGAGAGGGTCAGGATTCAAGATTCAGCAGGTTTATTCGTCACACATTCACACACATTCATATGTATATGCAGTGAAATGTCTTCGCAGCGCACCCGGAGATTATGCACAACAAATTCTCAACCGAATATAATAGCTAACCTGATTCCTACCGAACCAACTAACTGGAGCTAACTGATCCCTCAAACGTAATGCGGTTAGTGAAAATAATAACATAAAATACAAAAAAAAAACGGGGCACCGTTCCCCCAGAAGAAACAGCCTCCTGCTCTTTGGGGGATGACGGAGGAAGAAATCGACCCTGCATCGTCCGGGGGGGGGGCGCGCCCCAGGGGGCCGGTGTCTGCACCAGCCAACGCACCTCGCCTCTCCTGAAAACCTCCTCGTGCCCTCGGATGCGACGCGCGCCGCGGGCGGGAAGCGTGACCTTGGTGACTTTGGCGACCCCATCACCACGTGGGAAACGAGGGGAAAGGTCATCAGACCGTCAGAACCCTATTGTTGGTTGCTCAGGGGGTCCCGGTTTGGCGCTCCTCCCACCGAGCCCCTCTGCTGATGCGGTTCGACCGCGTTTGACGCTCAACTCCGCGGCCTTGTCGCCGGCGCAGCCGCCTTTTGTTTGGCGCCTTTGTGGAGCGCACGCCGTTTCGAAAGAGTGACGCATCGAAGCACGAGCGCTCATCTTCCACAGATTGACACACATCGCTACCTTCCCCACCACCCCGTGACTCACCGCTGCAGCGGCGTCCCTCCGCTATCAGTGCCCCGTTTTGTACTCACGCCGCTTTGTGTGCACTGCGGACTCATCCCGGCCACACCTGGCGCCGCCGCAGAGCCGCTGTCCGCCGCCGCTCGGCGCCGGAGCAGGGCCGTTGCCATGACGATGGTGTGGGATGCGACACCTATGGGGAGATCGGCCGAAACATCTGATGGAAAGTTCTCCCTCGTGTTGAAAAGTTGACGAAATGTTGAAAGAAAAGGAGAAACGCTACCGCCTGGTTGTTCTGTCCTGCGGCAAGTGGAGATGAGGTGAAACCAGCCCGGCCATAAACAACACAAGGGTTAGAGTTCATACCAGACGGAGAGAAACCACTTGCATTGGACTTGAAAAGCGGAGCTGATATTTCTCCACCGCAGTTATTTTTTTTAGTCGGGTCGAGAGAATCGTTCATTGACTGGTCGTAAAGCACCGGGTTGCGCTACAAAGACGAGGGTGTTTGTGCCGGAGGCGAACTCTCTGAGATTTTAGGGTTTTTTTTGATGATGTGTTCTGTCAGAGGGCACCATGTGGCTGGTTTTCCCTTCACTGCAAACTGTCAAAATATGCACATCTACATAGTGAGAATATACCTGTTTGACTGTGGAGCATCGTGTGTGTGTGTGTGTGTGTGTGCTGTGCACACACGCCTTGGTCTAAGCAGTGAACGGGCCAATGGCCATTACGCCTTGGGCACCGTCTGAAGCCCACTAATGAGGTTCCGTGTCACCGCAAAACACAACAATGCAGCTCAGTGGTGCTGGTTGGGGGTTTGGGAATCCAGCAGAATACACAAAATAAGCATAATACAAACCTGTGTGTGTGTGTGTGCGTGCATGTGTGCGTGCGCGTGTGTGTGTGTGTTTGTTTTTACCTGATCTCCTCAAAGCCCAGGCAGCCAGGTAGAGTGATAGGTGGTATTATGAGCTTTTAGGCCGCGCTGAACACTTCGACACAGCGTAACGGCAGATAGACAGCTCCTTCTATCTCTCTATTGCGTCTGTCTGTGTGTCTGTGTGCCTGTCTGTCTGTCTGTCTGTCTGCGCTTCCCAGCATAGCATCCATGCCCCCCCCCCCGGGTTGCAAGATCTTATCTCTCCGATCAGTTCCGTTCAGTTTGTCAATAATAATAAATCGTCAAATAAATTGCGCAGAGTAAATTCCATTTTTTTTTTTTTTGGAGCTGACGTCGTAAGGAACATCCTCGTCGACTCTGTACGTGCCGTCGGCGTCGGAGGTGGCAGGGTCCCTCCTTTCCACGGCCAAAAAAAAAAAAGCAATGGCCGGGCGCGCGCGAGAAGTGAACGGCGGCCGCCCGGCGGATTGGACAAAGCGGCGTCGCCGGCTGCGGCCAGTGAAGCGGAAGCGGACGACGCCAGGGCGTGCGGAGGGGGGAGCAATGCCCAGCGTTAAGGTTCCAACCCCCCCGGGCGGGAAAAGGCGTGAGTCGGCGCAAGGGAAGCTCGTCAACGAATGAGTAAATCCCACCCCACCCTTACAGCGCGCTAGGTAAATATAGACCTCACAACGGGAGCTGTCATTTATAACCACGCCGCACCCATCAGCCGTCTTAATTGCCTTCCTCAGCCGGAAAGTGAGGGACACATATGTGTGTTTAGCTTCCAGCCGCTGGTCCCTGTAGCCGCGTCCTCTTTACGTCAACCGATCATTTGATCCGGAGGCTTTTTGCTCTTTAGCAAACAGTTGAGCAATGAAAACCGCCGCCGCAGAGCGGGCGCTAAGTCGACGCTGTGGCATTTACCCGTTGAGAGTCAGTCGCTCCCCCCGACGGTTGAAGCGCTCAGACCAGTCGTGCCGTTCTGATAATGAACGCCTTTTCACATCCCGTGGGGCGGGGGGGTCCTGAGGCGGAGCTCACAGTCTGGGGAGGCGGAGTCAACCTGCGTCCGGTCGCGCCCCGAGGGAGGCGGTCCCCCCTTCTCCTTCCTCTTCCTCCGCCGGGAAAGCGCCTCCGTTGACGTCGGAGCCAGAGGATCCGGCGGCACCTCCGGACGACTCTGCACCTTCCTTTCCCCCGCCCCTCAACCGTTCCGGTCGTGTAGCTCATTAGTGGCACCATGGCGACCGGCGATGAACAAAGCCCCAAAACCGCAAAACTGCCAGACCTCGTTGCCTTTCGCAGAACAAAGCAGAATGGAACAAAGAGAAATGGAATGAAAGCATTTGAGGTGGAGGTACTCATTAAGGAGTACAGGTCGCTGACCCGCTCAATGGACCTGCGGTGTCTAAAAGCATGGACCGCATGTGGGCTGAGAAGGCAGAGTCCTTTCCGGTCGGATTGGTCAGAGTCCTTGAAGCGATCCTACTTTTAGGAACTGATCCCAATTCCAATCCCGATCTGTCTGTCGCTAAGCACGCTGTCGTGCGGCTGTTTACCTCTTTTAATTATTAAAGCGGTTTTCAGTCGGGCAAAGTGAGTTGGGCATTTTTAATGGGTTGGATGAGGCGATGTTGCACGTGCAGCATTTTTGGGACTGATCTCAGATATGATCGGCCAAGTTTGATGAACCCGCAGCTTAAAGGGCCAGTGTGCGCCTCTAAAGCCGCTTTCACAAATGCAAACCCCGGAAAATGTCCTGATTATCTGACATCGTCCGGAGTGACCCTTCCACACATGAGGCAAAAAAACTGAAATTGTCCAGGTCAGACGCGCTGACACCACCTGGAAACACGCAGTTTGGTTTAGATGAGGGGCGGAGCCTGAGTAGAGCGTGCGGGAGGCAGGACGTGACGCAATGACGCTGCAGAGCGTTACAGCACATCCAAGATGGCGGACGAAGCTACCAACTTATCAGTAGTCGGACCTTTTTGGCGTTGATTATCAATACATGTATTTGGACGTCATATAAACGAGAGAGTGGAAAGGAATAATAAAGGAAGCAGAAAGGAGAAGGAAGCAGCGATGCTCCGTGCACAAAGGTAAATAACTGGCGCACGATAGAGATGGCATCAACGCGCGATGCGCCCACTCGCTGGAATTGCTCCGGACAATCACCTGCTCTGTTCACACCTACCGCTCAGTCGGACATTAGCCGGACGTTGTACTACAGTGCTGGCTTGGTGAAGTCCGGGTCTTACGATTCGGACCTTTGCGTTCGCACATACAGCTCATCCAGGTAATGTCTGGATCATTTCAGGGACCGGGTGCATGTGTGAAAGCAGCTTGATGGAGCAGGTTGTAACTGTACAACTGGGTAATGTTTTTCGCATCTTCATGAGACCATGTGATGTATCCACCTTCAAACAGAACATAAATAAATACTGCATATTGCTTCAATGATGACTAAAACAATTTGCTTTGCTCTTCCAAGCCCCTGCGGTGTAACTGGAGCGGAACAGTTCAGATAACCGCCTCCTGCCGAGGCCGCGTCTGCTCTTTAAAACGCTGTCCCACAATGCAGCACGGGTGCCGCGCCTCCCCGGCGTGCACGCGCCGAGCCCTGCACCGGCGCCGCTTCTGCCCTAAACACTCAAATTCCCCGCGCCGGCAAATCCTGTTTGGTCTCTCCCGCGGAGAGCGGGCGACGGCCCCCTCCAGCTCCTTGGCTTCTTCGCCAAATATCTGTTGCGCAGCGCATTGATTTGAGCGTCGCCGCAGCCCCTCGTGTGGGTTTAAAGCCGGTTTAATGTTGGGTTTATGTCGGTTTTATGTTGGTTTAGGTTCCTCTGATGCTGCTTAGTCGAGGGTTTCTTCTTCTTTCTCCCTCTCTCCCCCTCTCTCGCCCCGTTCTCCCTCGCTTTCTTGCTTTTGCACTTCTTCCCCATCTATCTATCTTTCTATCCATCCGTCCATCCATCCATCCATCCATCTTTCGTTTATTGTTTTTATACCTCCCTCCCTCCCACTGTCTGTCCCCCTCTCTTTCTTCTTGTCTCCCTCTCTCCCCCCTCTCGCCCTTTCTCCCTCGCTTTCTTGCTTTTGCACTTCTTCCCCATCTATCTATCTATCTATCTATCTATCTATCTGTCTGTCTGTCTTTCTGTCTGTCTGTCTGTCTGTCTGTCTGTCTGTCTGTCTGTCTGTCTGTCTGTCTGTCTATCTATCTATCTATCCGTCCATCCATCTATAGATCCATCCCCTTTATGTTATTGTTTTCATACCGCCCACATTCTGTCCCCCTTTCTTTCTTCCTGTCTTCCTCCCTCGCTTCCTTCCTTTCCTGTTTCTTTCTTCCGCCATTCATCCCATCCCTCTCTCTCTTTCTCTTTGCCTCCCCCCTTCGCCCTTTCTGTCTTATTTTCTTCCCATTCTTTTTTGCTCTCTCGCTCTCCCTCCGTCGCTCTCTCTCTCTTTCTTTCTTTCTCTCTCTCTCTCTTTCTTTCTTTCTTTCTTTCTTTCTTGCTTTCTCCTTCCATTACTATGTTAATCTGTGTAACTCTGTGAATGCCTGTACATGTCTGAGGGAGCTTGTCTCATTGCTGATTATTTACTGTGTTTATTTCTCCGTCTGCTTTTTAATCCCCTGTTTCTCTTCATTGACGAGCTGCCACCGGATGCATGAGATCAGACTTTCTGCTTCCTAATCTGATGCCGAGCGTTGACTTATCACAGGTCGACGCTTCTTAATAAGCATCGACTTCTGACGAGCTGCAATCCGATCGAATAAATGACTCAAGTGAATAAATATCAGCAGCAACCGTCTGAACCCAACTGAAAATTAGAGACTTTTTTTTTTTTTTTTTTAATTATTGCGAAATATCCACACTGAGCAGAAAAGGGATAATTGGTAGAACCATTAACCTGCTGCAAGAATATTGTGAATATTATTGTTATATTTGTTTATTGTTTCTTATTGTTGTTGTTGTTGGTGATAGATGGATATTATATTCACCCCCAGAGGGAAATTGTGGTAACCAATAAGCAATACTAATTAAATAGTACAAATATTGAAACAGTTTGCAATACAATGAAGCAACCTAAAAACATTCTCACAAAAGTAGGAAGTTGTACAGGTCGACATAAAAAAACAAATAATAATGATAATAAATAAATAAATATATATATATACTGTGTAAAAACTGTATATACTGTATATAAACAGTATTGCAAAAAGTGTTTATCCAAAGTAATTATCCAAACCACTATCGCATTATTGCATCTTAAGAGATACTCCTAGCTCGTACATGCGTGTGGTTGTATCTGTCTATAGATAGTCTGAGTCCGTCTGAGCATCACTCCAGATGTTGATTGGAAATCCATCGGTAGTGTTGCGTTCGTCCCTCTGCCTCCTGCCGCCCGCCATCGATTCCCTCATTGTCACCCGCCGCTAAACCACTTAAAACCTCTCCTCACTACTTCCCTTTATGTTTCCCCTCTCTCACTTTTAATTGCTTTTCCTTGCACTTAGCGGCAGGTGATACCGACGACTTTATCATCGCAATGAACGGGGGGGTGGTTTACGCTGTGTCGCTGGAGAGCCAGGTACAAGTTGGTGAATTCAAAGTTCCGAGTTAAGGGATCCAGTTGCGGGTCATTAAACGGAACAGTCTTTTAGATGAACATATATCAGACCTGTGCAGTTTACGTAACACTGTACTTTTTGGTGTTTGAGACTTCCTTGGTCCTTGCTGTGAAAGGGGTTGAGAATCCCTGGACCCCGGACATTTCCTGATCTTACTTTTCTCTCCCCCTCTCCCTCTGCCCCCGCAGACCATTGCGTTGCCATGACCACCGAGGAGGAGGGGGCCTCCGGCGCCGGGGTGACAGCGGCCCCCGCCGCTGCCACCGGGGCGACTCCGGCCGCCGCCGCCGCGGGCGACGACTGCTGCCACCCCCACGCCCTGGATGCCTCCTCGCGACGCGTCCCTACGCCCAAGGAGCGCCAGGGGGAGGCGGAGGAGGCGGAAGAGGAGGTGGTGGAGCGGATGATGATGGTGACGGACAGGATTGAGGAGGAGGAGGGAGGGGTGGAGGAGCGTGAGCGGGACGGTGAAGACAACGACGACGAGGAGGACGACGATGACGACGACAGCAGCGACACCAGCGTGCTGGTGGTGCCGTACCCTGAGCTGGTGCCGGTCGTGTTCTTCTGCCTCAAGCAGACCACCTTCCCACGCAGCTGGTGCATCCGCATGATGTCCAGCCCATATCCTTTCTACCGCCGTGTGCGTGCGTGTGTGTGTGTGTGTGTGTGTGTGTGTGTGTGTGTGTGGCTATTGATTGCAGTTGAGTTGGTGCAAAATCGCAATTTTCTTATTTTACGTTTGCCTCCTTTTGCAGGTGTTCCCACAGAATGTACATCCGCCTCCTTCAGCGGAGTCACACAGTTAAAGAAGGTTTTATTTCGTACACTGTGCGCAACACCCATCAGTGGCGGTAGATTGTATTATAGCCGTTTTTTTAGATCGTTTTTATCGGGCCATCCCTCCCCCTGGGACACCCCGGCCCTCACACTAAATCGGAAAACAGCATTAATGCCAAGTTCAAGTTGAATTTTATTCGCGTGGTTCTTTTAAAAACATTCAGGTTTGGAGCAGAGTGCTTGCAGAGCGCAGAGGAGCGGGCTGCCAGCCAGCCAATTAGAGTCTGTCTTGGGACGTTTAGTCCTGTCCAACGTCAGCTCAGTCCTCTGATCTGATGGGCCCCGCCCAAAGTTTTGGCGCCAGCCGCAGGAAAGGCCCCCGGGCGCGGGGCCTCCAGGCGCGGGGCCTCTGGGCGCGGGGCCTCCGGGCGCGGGGCAGCAGTCACGCTGTCTCCCTGAATCTCATTAACAGATTCAAGGCTGCCCCCCCCCCCCCGCGCGTTCTGTTATCGACCAGTTATCGAGTGATGGTCGGAGGTTTGTTAGAAAACTATGGGATGGCGAGGGGGGTGGAGGGGGGGGGGGGGGGGTGTTGGCCTCGGACCCAGAATTGCGCGGCGGTAGAAAGAGTCGACGATTTCTCCGAAAAACACCCGCCTCCCCGCGTGGGCTCCCTAATCCTCCGCTCTCGAGCCTTTTCAAGGAAAGCGTCGTCACGGGCGGAAACGAGCGGAACGAGGGACCCCCACCCTCCCCCCTGTGTCGGCTCTGATCCCTATTCCAAAAAACAGCCAGATCCTCCTAATCCCCTCGCCGGGCTCCGCCGAGCGCCGCTCCCTCGCCGGCGAGATGCAGACCAGCGCTCTTCCGCTCCCTCATATCCACGTCCCGTTATTTCGACGGGACGTAAATACTTTGTACGAGCAGGTTTTTTCCAACGCAGCCTTAAAAACGACAAAGCAGCCGAGTGGGACGACACCTCCGGGGCCGAGGCGGTGAAGCCGTCGCTGGGCGGCTGTTTATCTGAACTCCACAGGTTCGCAGCCTGGCAGAGCCGTCGTCCTTGGAAGACGACAGTCCAGGGAGTTTGACACCGGAACAGCTTTTAGCCATGGGAAGCACAGCACTGTAACAGTGGGAATAACTTCCTGCTACCAGGTGTATATAAGTGTATATATATATATATATATAACGTTATGGGAGTGTATGTTATATATATATATAACAATATATAAACTAGAATTTGAAGAAGCTTTGATTTTCTAATGAATTGATTCAGTCCTTGCAGATGCATCCTGGATCCTTGGAAACTGTGTTGCTTTGGTGTTTCCATAGTCTGAGCAGAGCGTATCTTTAATATATATATATATATATATATATATATACATATATATTTATATATATTTTATTTATGTGTATCTGTATCTGCTATATCCCTGTTAAAACGAAAAAGTATTAGTCAGGAGGAAAGGTCTCCCCGCCTTGGTCCAGGCGGCCGTTTTAAATCAGCCTGTACAATGTCACCTTGGAGCAGGACGCACACCGCGCTTGCTTGTGCGCACTTCCTTTTCACCTGATCGTGCGTCACATAAGGCTCCCAAACGGAACCGGAAATTCTTTTTCCAAGTGATTCCATAGGGGAGCCGTGGTCTCTTTCGGGGGCCGATGTTCTTTTTGGATATTTATTTATTGATCCTGTCGCTGCTGCATTTTTCCATCCAGCACAGTAATTCAAAGAGCGATTGAGAGGTTTTCCCTCCATATCCAGCAGAACCGTGTGAGGAACTTGAAGGTCCCTGTTCAGTGGTTCCTTTCAAAGGCTCGGGCTGTGGCCGTCTGCAGAACCGCTTCAGAGCAAAAAAAACAACAACAAAAAAAAAAAAAGGTATTTTTGGGGCAATCACAGTCCCATTGTTCTCCGTATTGCAGCCCGGTGCGCGGCAGCCGGTGGAGGACTGTTGTTCTCAACGCTGGATCGGGTTGAGAGAGAGAGAGAGAGAGAGAGAGAGAGTGAAGCGGAAAGAGAATGAAATGGGGGCTACAGGCGGAGGCGTCCCTTAAGAGAGGTGGAGCTTTTTTTTTTTTTCCTGGCGAAAAGAAGAAGAAGAAGAAGAAGCGCTCAGAACGAGGGAAGAACAGAAGGAGCCGGTGACTTGGGCTCCTCCGGCGCATCGGCCGGCCCCGAAAAAACGGACGGCGCCGGGGCGTCGGGCCCATACCCGGCCCCTCGGGGCGAGCGGGGAGGCGGGGCCGCGGCTGCAGCGGATCCTGGCGGCAGCGGAGCAGCGGGGCGCGCTTTCTTCTCCGCCTTTTTTGGTCTCGTTTTTATATCCGCCAAAGCCGCCGCCGGGTCCGCTGCGCTGTTTTATCTTGGCCCTCAGGTGCCGGGGAGTGGCGGTGCGCCCCCTGGTGGCGCGGCACGTTGAGAGG
>NC_137191.1:2196254-2213754 GCF_960531495.2 Zeus faber
CTCAACGTCTGCCCGTCGCTCGCTCTCTCTCGCTCTCTCTCTCTCTCTCTCTCTCTCTCCCTCCATCTCTGGCTCATCTCTCTCTCTCTCCCTCTTTCTCCATGGCTGGTGGTGTCATGTCTCCCCCGTCCCTCGGTGCATGCTCTGGCTCCATGACAGAGACATGACAGGGATAATCATTATACGAGTTATTATAACATTGTTCCGTAGTTTTACATGTCCGTATATTACCATCATTACGGTAGCTTTGGGTGGATTTCTGGAGTTTGGTATTAAAAAAAAAAAAGGCTCTTTATTCACACATTCATACTTTCGGGATAATGTGTTCTGACACCTTTCTGTCAGCACCATTCACCTCAACACTTTGTGCTACAGTAGTTCTTCTGTGGGATCAAACCTGCTGACTCATATAATAATAATATATATCAGTTTATATATAATAATAATATATCACAGTGTATATATAATAATAATATATAAAAGTGTATATATAATAATTATATGTAATAGTATAGATATATAATAATTATATATAACAGCATATATATAATAATAATATATAACAGTTTATATACAATAATAATATATAATAGTATAGATATATAATAATAATATATAACAGCGTATATATAATAAAAATATATAAAAGTGTATATATATAATAATATATAATAGTATAGATATATAATAATAATATATAACAGCATATATATAATAATAATATATAACAGTTTATATATAATAATAATATATAACAGTTTATATATAATAATAATATATAATAGTATATACATATAATAATAATATATAATAGTATATATATAATTATAATATATAATAGTGTATATATATATATATATAACAGCATATATATAATAATAATATATAACAGTATATTCTGTTTATAATAATAATAATAATATATAACAGTATATATATAATAATAATTTATAATTATATATATATATATATAATAATAATATATAACAGTATATTTATAAAATAATTATATATAACAGTATATATATATACTGTATATAATAATAATATATAACAGTATATTCTGTATATAACAATAATAATATATAACAGTATATATATACAATAATAATATATCCCACCCCTTGACAGGTGCCGTTAGAACCACATGATCCATGTGATTCACTTCCCCTGTCACAGGGTTTAATGTTGTGGTTGATCAGTGCATAAAGACTGTCACACTATCATGGGGGTTTTCCATCTGCAAAAAGGAGACGTATTTTATTTTACGATTATATCTATTTCTTAAGGCTTTAACGTTTGCCCCGTTGGAATGCATTCGCGCACAGTGGGAAGCTGCAGCGGAGCGCTACGTTTCTCAATGAGCCAAAATGAGGTTTTAAGACGTCGCTGTTCCCTGAGGGGGAAACGCAGCGGTTGTGGCAGCCGAGTGCGGGAAACGCGACGTAGTGAACACCCAGATATAAATGATGGGAAGCAACGAGCAGATGGTCAACAACAGAAAGTCACGAGCTGTGTTCATAGTATTAATGACTGAACAAGGACGACGTCAGTCCAACCCGTGGAGAAGATCACGTGGACTTTGCAGCATCACTGTCCTTGCTCGGGGGCCCCCGTCCGGCCCCGCTCCTCGCTCTCCTCCACTCGGGAAGAGGAGGCACGCTGCTCCTCCTTTCACCCTCCGTCCTCCTGCCGGGGAGGAATGGCATTTAGAGAGTCTGGGCCGCCTGCACGGAAGAGAGAGGGAAAAAGGCGGAGGGACGGATGGATGGACGTGCAAAAATGACAGAGATGGACAGAAGGAAACTTGGAAAGAAAGAAAGAAAGAAAGAAAGAAAGATGGAAGGAAAGGAGGAAACAGGAAGAACAAAATAAATGAACGAGTTTAAACTGTAAAATGATGAGTTGATCACGAGCCGCACCGGGACTCTCCTCTTCCTCTTCTTCCTCTTTTCTTCCTCCTCTTCCTCTCCTCTTCCCCCCTCTTCCTCTCTCATCATCTCTTCTTCCTCCTCTTCCTCTCTTCTTCCTCCTCTTCCTCTTCTTCCTCCTCTTCCTTCTCTTCCCCTCTCTCCCTGTCTTCTTCCTCTCCGCTTCCTGTCTTTTTCCTCTCCTCTTCCTCTCCTCTTCATCTCTTCTTCCTCTCTTCTTTCTCTCCTCTTCCTCTCTTCTTCCTGTCTTCTTCCTATCTTCTTCCTCTCCTCTGTCTCTCTTCCTCTCTTCTTCCTCCCTCCTTCTTCCTTTTCCTCTCATCTTCCTCGAATCCTCCTCTGTCTCTCTTCCTCTCCTCTTCCTCTCTTCTTCTTCTCCTCTTCCTCTCTTCTTCCTCTCCTCTTCCGCCATCTCTTTTCCTCTCTTCTTCCTCCTCTTCCTCTCTCCTACCTCCTCTTCCTCTCTTCTTCCTCTCCTCTTCCGCCGTCTCTCTTCCTCTCTTCTTCCTCCTCTTCCTCTCTCCTTCCTCCTCTTACTCTCTTCTTCCTCTCTTCTTTCTATGTCTCGCTTCCTCTCTTCCTCCTCCTCTTCCTCTCTCCTTCCTCCTCTTCCTCTCCTCTTCCTCTGTCTCTCTTCCTCTCTCCTTCTTTCCCCTTCCTCTCTCCTTCCTCCACTTCCTCTATTCTTTGTCTCCTCTTCCCCCCTTCTTCCTCTCCTCTTCCTCTGTCTCTCGTCCTCTTCTACCTCCCCTTCCTGTCTCCTTCCTCCTCTTCCTCTATTCTTCCTCTCCTCTTCCTCTCTCCTTCCTCCTCTTCCTCTCTTCTTCCTCTCCTCTTCCTCCATCTCTTTTCCTCTCTTCTTTATCCTCTTCCTCTCTCCTTCCTCCTCTTCCTCTCTTCTTCCTCCCCTCTTCCTCTGTCTCTCTTCCTCTCTTCTTCCTCTCCTCTTCTGCCGTCTCTCTTCCTCTCTCCTTCCTTCTCTTCCTCTCTTCTTCCTCTCCTATTCCTCTCGTCTTCCTCTCCTCTTCCTCTGTCTCTCTTCCTCTCTCCTTCCTCCACTTCCTCTATTCTTCCTCTCCTCTTCCTCTCCTTTTCCTCTCTTCTTCCTCTCCTCTTCCGCTGTCTCTCTTCCTCTCTTCTTCCTCCTCTTCCTCTCTCCTTCCTCCTCTATTCTTCCTCTCTCCTTCCTCCTCCTCCTCTTCTCTTCCTCTTCACCCGCCTCTTACATTCAGTTCATTTTAATTCAGTTCATCTGAATTCCTTGTGTTATCTTCGTCTCCATCGCATATTTCACCGTTTCCAAATCTGGCGACATGAGACGACCCCTCGTGTTTGAGCCGCTCAGGGCAGGCGCACGTTTTGTTGTCGTCGTCCTCATATAGATTCACACCATGTGCCTCCCTTGTCCCCTGTGATTTGGAAAGGCTAGTTCCCGTCAGTCGGTGTGAGAAAACACCTCGAAGCTCATGAATGCGCGCCGCGGCAGCTTCGTGGAGAAATCGCCGTAACACACACACCGGGGCCCAGGGCGGCGGAAGCGAAGCCCAAATGTCTCCCACGAAAGGCGCCTCGAATGCACCGAATTACACCACCCTCCATTTTTTTTTTATCAAATCTGAAGAACCTCACAGGCCCCGGTGAGAGGCTTCTTCTTCTCCTGTCGATGTCGAGTTGCACGGATCGTCCTTTGCACCCGAGAGGGGAGAGGGGGGGGGGGGGGAAGCACAAACCTGCAGAAGAGCAGACAGCGCTGCGCTTTCAAACAGCTGCTGCGCTGGGATCCGGGCCCCGTGAAACGCACGCAGAGGGAAGCGTCGTACGTCTGCTCCACACGCTATGAAAGACCGCAGGAGGGAGGCGGAGGAAACGAGAGATACCGGAACGTGGGGGGGGGTGCGATGGGGGGGCCGGGGGGTGGCCAGGTTCGACGGCATCCGGAGATGAACCGCGGAGGGCGAGGACGCCGCGGGGAAACGGCACGACACCGCGTCGGGGAGGCGGAGGAGGAGGTTGGGAGCTCGGGCCACGCCCGGCTCCTCACGACGACACGTACGCCACCTGTGGATGGGCCCCGGAGAGCGGGGGAGCGGAAAGGAGAAGACGGTTGAAAAGGGGGGGGTTTAGAGCGGAGTGTGATGGGGGGAGCGAGAGAGGAGGCAGGAGAGAAGGATGCGACAAGGAAGAGAGGGAGAAAAAAGTAAAACACCCGGGAACGAGGGAGCCATAGAGAGAGAGAGAGAGAGAGAGAGAGAGAGAGGGATGGAATGCGGAGAACAGAAGGAGGGTTGGCAGCCATGCAGAGCGAGACGGTGTTGGAGGAGGGGTGTGTGTGTGTGTGTGTGTGTGTGTGTGTGTGTGTGTGTGTGTGTGTGTGTGCGTGTGCGTGCGTGTGAGTCCGATGGGAATTTCAGCGCATAGCGTGGATTTCTTTGTTGGCAAAATGTGGAAGGGCCGTTTAAGCCGTTCAGGGAGACATTTTAAAGGGGTGTTTTTCCGCGGATTATGCGGACACGGGTGGCCGTGCAACTATTGCACTTAAAGTGGTAATCCGTGAGGCTATGTCGTTCGAAAATATCGGAGGTTTGACGTCCGCCCAATATTTGTCGAGCCGGTTCTTTATCAGTAACGGGCATTCAGTGTCGGCGTGTTCTGCACGTGCTGCTTACTTTGGTGGTGGCAGGATGGTTAGAACCAGGCGATTGATTTCCTTTCCCGAAACCCGTCACCGCACGGTTGGAAGGAACATCTCTTGTCCTGTCTGAATTTACTCCAGAGTGAAGAAAAAAAAAAATAAAAAAATCAATAGGACTGTTTTAGTTTTTCGTCCGACAAAGGTCTCGTCAATACAGTGCGACGGAGGCTTCACGCGAGCCCGTATTCATCGACACGTCATTGCCGTGTGACGCCGTGTTCCTCGCTGCGTGAGGCGGGTGGTCCTGCCGCTGAGTTCTCGCATCCTGCACCTCTCGTAAGGAGGCGTTCGGAACACCCGTCTACGGCCGGACTCCCCCCTGCAAGAGGCAGCGCCGGTGCCTCGCTCCTTCAGGGAGACGGGAGGGGCCGGCGGCTCCTGTCTCCACCGCGCCGAGGCTCCTGCAGTGCATGCCTGCAGAACATACGGACGGAGGCTCGAGGGACGGCGCGCACGCCGAAGCTGTCAAGAGCCGTCCTGGCGCGGCAAGACCGAAAGCGGGGGGGGGGGGGGCGGCAGATAAAGGGAATGAACTGACTGAACCGGTCTCGACCAATCACGTTCAGCCCGTCCGCGCTCCCTGCCCTCCAAGCCCTGTTGATAAGAGCCCACCCGTGTCTTCCCCGGCGAGCTCTCCCGGGAAAAGACGTCACTTAAGTCGGAATTCCGGGTCCGAATTTCCGGACCTGACGTCACTGCAACACGGCAACGGGGGGGGACACAGCGCTGGTTTGTATTTTCTAAAAACACGTCTGACTCGGAATCGCGACTACTCCGACCTCCGGATCCAGATGCCGGATCCAGAATCTGCAGCTGCAAAAGAAAAAACAATCCATCCCGTTTCGCCGCGGGGCGCCGCTGTTCCCCCAAGCGGAGACGAGGGGGCGCGTTGAGCTCGGAAATGGGCGCGACCGACCCGTAGTGACCGCCTCCCGACTTGGCGGTGGAGAATCCCGCATCCGGAGATGGCGTCGGGGGAAGCCCCCTGCGGTGACCTCCGACGGGCGGAGGAGGGTCGTTCTGTCTCCGAGCCCGATGGACAGAATTTGGGCGGCGCTCAGCCCTTCCCCACCTGCACGTGGTCGTGCTCTCTCCCGGGTTCGGTTCAGCTCTGTTCCTCCTCCCTCGCTGCCCCGCCTCCCTCTGCCGCAACCTCGGGCTTATGCTAATGAAGCCGTTAATCATTGTGTTGGTGCGACTGTGTATCACTATGCTAATGTCCCTGCGCCCACCTGTCAGAGCGGGTGGCAAAGGTGGAGTCTGCCTTTCAGCGACACGCCATCCAGCCCCCTCCGCTCCCTACGCCCTTTTTATTATCCCTGCGTTCGTCTCCGTCTTATTTCCAGCAGCGTTAGTATCACAACTTCTATCCCTCCTTCTCTCTCTCTCTCTCTCTCTCTCTCTCTCTCTCTCTCTCTCTCTCTTTCTCTACATTTTTAAATGGGGCTACAGTCAGTCTGACCCCCGTGTCACTCTCCTTTTGAAACACCACACGCACACACACACACACACACACACACACACGCGCACACACACACACGCACACACGCGCACACGCACACACACACACACGCGCACATGCACACACACACACACACACACACACACACACACACACACACTCCTGTTCCGCGTGTGTTGAATTCTAAGTCAGCATAAAATCTAAAATGCTTGGTTATGAAACTATTTGTTTCACATCAGACAGCTGTTTACTTATTCAGCGCACAGATGGTCGGTGGGGAGGACAAATCCACCGATTCGCAACGTAATCCATAAGGTGGCAAAAGTCTCCCTCTCTGTCCCTCTCTCTCTTTCTCCTTTCTCCTCTTCTGCCCTTTCTGCTCTCCTCATACCACATTCTTCCACTCCTGTCTCCATATCTGTGCCCAAGACATTTGGTGACGGAGCTGCTGGACGTGAATCAGAAAGGAGTTTTGAGCATCTGTGTGTGTGTGTGTGGGTGTGTGTGTGTGTGTGTGTGTTTGCGAGTGCGCACGTTCAAATGTTTGTGATGAGAAAGTTGATACTGGGGAATGTGTAATGGAACGATATGCAAAATTGGGACTAATTATGTGAGCAAGAACTTTTTGTTGCTGCCTATACTGTACATTTGGATGTGTGTGTGTGTGTGTGTGTGTGTGCGTGTACGTGTGTGTGCGCATGTGTGTGTGTGTTTGTGTGTGTTTCAGTCTTTATAAATATTGTTTCTCCTAAATATTGCAGAAAAACAGGAAGCACATAAACAGGTACGTATTGTATAATAAGCAGATTCATTGGTTGTGGAGCCTAAATTCAACTGTTCTCCCACACGTTGTCTGGTTTCAGCCTTTTATGAGATTGTGAAATAACCTCCATAACGAGTTTAAATTTTTGGAAAAAAAAAAATATATATATATATATATATAAATGATCAAGAGCAAGAAAGCAAGAAAAAACCAAAAGTCAAATAAAATAATTTAATAGTGTATAAAGTCGTCCATGACACCCAGTGGGACGATCCCCGAGTATCCGATGAGTATCCGATGAGTAATCTCTGGTCTTTGGGTGAATCCTCCTCCACCAGACGGCTGAACGCTGCCAAACCCAAATGTCAACCGGACTACGACGTCTCAACACCGCACTTTTTCTTGTTCAGATGACTCATGACGGATCTCCATCTCGCCAAAAAAACAAACCAAACACATAAACAAACAAGGATTATAGTTTGATGGAGAGAGTGCTTTTGAGAAAGGGTGTATACAGAGAGACCCAGAAACATAGAGAGACAATTAAAGTAAACAATTTGCCCCAAATCAACATTCTATGACGATCAAATTGAACACTGTCATTGACTTCGAATGAGCTGACTATCCCCTCGCTCTTCTTGCTTTTCATTCTTTGTTTATTTATTAAATAGGAGTCAAAGTTGGTCCAGAGTGCTGGTTTCAGCACCACGGACAGCGACGCCCGGGACAGAGGAATGGTTGCTGCCAAAAGACTCTCCACGTGGAATTGTTCCTTCTCCCCTTCCCCCTCAAATTAGAAATTGAATGTCGATCCTCTATCCAGTGAACTGCTTCTTGGGAGTGTGACCAAGATGCCGATGAGTGAGCCGGCTTCTCTAAAATCCTGAACGTTTCCTCGCCGGGGGTAACGGTCTCCTCAATAATTCTTATATTGTGTAGTGTATTTGAAAGGCGACACTAAGCACCTCACACGCACCATGAAGATCGCAAAAACACACAGATGCACGTCGATGCACATTTTAGGACCAGGCATCATCTCACCAGGTGGATCCCACGTCACTCGGCAGCGACCGCAGAGCACTTTCACCGTTTCATCTCAGTGTATTCATGAGGCGTACGTACTGCCCAGCGGCCGCCTTCAAGGCTCCGGGGCGTGAATGCGGTGGCCTTGTGAAAACGCCGGGAAAGGAGTCCAGGCACAAGGAGGTGAATAGGGGCCACTGGGGCGTGGCGCGGGTGAGAGGGAGGAAGGGAGGGAGGGGTGGAGAGGGAGACGTCTGTATTCTGCTAATATAATACAAAAATATACCATTTTGCGGCTCAGACTAAAAAGCACAACGTCATCTCGCTGCTGCTTTATATGCTCCTGTAGCGACTACTGCAAACAGCATATTAGGCTGAGCGACTGAGGTGGGTAATCAGATAATCAATGACAAAAACAGCAGTCAACAAAAAATACGCCCACTCCACCCACTCCGCTCCACCTGGCTACCGCTGCCATGCAGGTGAACAGGCGATAAATATGAAGTAATGACCTCGCCCGCATCCATGTGACCTCATTACATCCATCACCGTGATTGTGCCATAACAAATAAACAACCAAAATAACCACAAATACAAAGCATCACAACATTTTCCATTTACAATTCTCTCTAAATCCACAATAATTCCATTCAAGGCTCCTACTTCTACTCTGAGGTCGCTATTTTGTTTTACTCCTAGTCAAACTTTCAGAGTGATTCTCTATTTTATGAATATATATATATATATAGTACTATTTTTTCTCTTATATTAATAATTAATAATGTATTCATTATTTAGATTTAATTGAATTTAAATGATTCATAATGAATTTATAATTGATCATTATATTATATATGATTATATTATTCAGCATTTATTTTTTTTCCTTTTTTTTAGGTATTTTACTTATTTTAAACCTTTTGGGGGGGATTTTTACGGCAAAAATAATAACAAAGGCACCTTACATTTTTCAGAGTCGCTCTTGCTCTCCTACAAAGTCCAAAGGAAAACGATCTTTTCATTCTTTGGAGTTGAAAATGCCATCTGCGTCCGCGTGGAACCCCTCGAGGGGGCGACGAGCGTGAAACCAAAACCTTCCATTTAGTCTGGCATCCTTTCTATTGAGCGGGTCCAAGCCGCTCCTCATCATTTAACATGAATCAATTTCATCCCATTGTTCTTTTGTCCTGTGCCTTTCGGCTGCAGCTTTGTATTGATTAGATTAGATTCAACTCATTGCCATTGCACAGAGTACAAGTACTGAGGCAACAAAATGCATTTCTCTGCATTTTGCATCCTGGTCACTCTTGGAGCAGTGGGCTGCCATGCGGCCACGCCCAGAGAGTCTTTGTTTTCCCCTGGGGTGGAGAGAGAGAAATAGTTGAGGAAGCAGGCGTAGCTTTTTTGCTTTTTTTAGCAAACTGGGTGTTTGTGAAAAATGATCAAAGCAAAGGAATCGGAATGAACAAATTACGTATGTGAAAATGAAGGAACTTTGACCAAAACGTGTGTTTTAGTAATTAGGGGCAGGGCAGAATCATTTTTGGTGAATACCCCCATATTGAAAATCTGACGATATTTTCCAAATAGTTATCAGGGCTTTTTACACACAAGCAATATTTGGTAAACAATCATTCGTTTTTTTATTATTATTATTATTATTATTATTATTATTATTATTATTATTATTATTACTATTATTATTATTATTATTATTATTATTATTATTACTATTACTATTATTATTATTATTATTATTATTATTACTATTATTATTATTATATATATATTTTTTATTATTATTATTATTATTTTCTTTCTTTTTTTTATTAACTGAAACAGCTAGAAGAGTCAAGGAAGTTCAGAAAATAGCATTACTTTATTAATGCAGCCTAAAAGACAACCTTTAATCACGCAGAGTGGTAAAATCAAATCTCAAACCACAATATGGATAATATAACAGCAGCGGAGCCCGAACCGTCCCTGTCAGTGGGACCTGGACATCATTTTAAGGAATGTTTCCCAACGAATGGTTCCAATTTTCTTCAACCCCAAAGGGACACCATTAGAAATATAAAAAGCGTGAGCTTTCATCAGGAAAATGGCCGCTGGCTAATGTGGAATGTGTGTGCTGACTGGCGAACAAGCTAAAACTGCGTTTGACACCAGTTTGCTCTTTTCAGCTCAGTTTTTCCCGAAGGAGAGGGAAGCGTTGGCCTTCCAGCCGTGAAGGTTAAAGTTCGGCCCCGGCATTTGTGGAATTGTCGAGCTATTGCATCTTTCTTTCTCCGGCACTCCGCGCCGCATTGATTTCAGCATAAAAAAAACTGGCTTCTCCACACCAGTCCTGGGTCTCTGCGGCTCATCGCAGCCTTTTGGAGACACGTCTGTGGAGTGAGGAGAGGAACCTTTAAAAAACCTACATTTGACCGGTCGCTACGTTCTCTTTCTCTGGTCATTGCTGGTGCCAGTCTGTCAGCCGGCCAGTTTGTTTAGCACTGGTTTCCATGGCGACGTTTAATTAGCCCTATTTGCTACAGTACACCCCCATTTAAATCTAGCCTCGCCCCCTTTATATAATAACCACATTTTGTACTAACTTGCCAAAATGTATGCATTTGACCTTTATTGAGTATAATACCCACATTTTTCTCATAATTTTGGAGGATTTGATGATAAAAAATCTTGAATTTAATTTAATTTTTGACTGATTTAATGATTACATAATGGTTATTACATGGGTTACGCTTTTTCATGATTTTCATGAATTCAACATATGTCATTTATATTATCATTTTGTATTGATATTATGTATAATTTCTGAATTCACATCAAGCATCAGTATGTATTGCATTCAAGATGTTTAACAGAAAATGCAGATTGTTATAAAAATGCGCGTGTCTGAATCGGGTGTTATTACGTAACGCCTTGGAGCAGACGGCTGAGAGTAACATGCGTTGTTGTCGTAGATGTGATAACTGATCCAAAGAGCCTTAGTGATGGGATGACAAGGAGAGGTGAAGCGGTGGAGGGATGGAGGGTGGAGCGGTGGAGAGGTGGAGGGGTCGAGGGCTGGAGAGATGGAGAGGCGGAGGGGCGGAGAGGTGGAGAGGTGGAGGGGCGGAGGGGCGGAACGGTGGAGTGGTGGAGGGTCAAAGGGGTGGAGGGGTGGAGGGACGGAGCTGTGGAGAGGTGTCCGGATAACCTTTCCGGTCGCTGCTTCCTCCGCCCGTGCAGAATTGCCGTGTGCTTTTTTTTCCGGCCGCTCCGTCACATCGACGGTGCTGCACGCGGCCGCTCCTCCCGATCATTTCACGGCTGACATTTCTTGAGCGTGATTGCAGTCCAGGATCCATCGGCTGCTTTGTGCCGGGTTGTGACACCGCCCCCTTCACCAATTTCGCCACCGGAATTTAAAAGTGCTTTTGCCAGGGCGGTCAAAGCTCAGGCCCCGCCCCCCTGCAGTGTTTGGCGGTCGCCACGTCAGCTGAAGTAAAGCCGGGCGCGTCGGATCGATGCGAGCGCCGATTTGCCCGTGCATCTAACCAATGCAGCGCGTCCTGATGCCGAGGCCTCCACGTGGAGGCATCGGTGGAGGTTCTAATGGCGGAGGTTCTAATGGCTGCCCCCAGGGGCCAATCAGGAGGGTTAATGTAGCCGAGCTACGACCGCGTTTGATGAGGTGGAGCGGAGCGATGCGGTGGATTAGAGCCGTGATTCTCAACCCTCCTCACATTAAGGACCCTCGACGTGAGCTGCATTAGACCAAGGGCCCCGTTTGATAGCGTTCGGTCTTTGGGATCCCGACGGCAGAGGGTTTTTATCGTTCTGATTTAGTATCTCTGCTCAATTTCATGGAGGTAACGGTGGAACTGGCATCTGAACCGTCATTATCGGACATTCTCCACAACGCAGACATCGCGCGAATTAAATAATGTCGATGTTTAACGAGTATTTATTTTGCTGGTGACCCCTGAAACCATCCCTTCTCACCCGCTGTCTGGGTGGAGGTTACATGTTCTTCCTGTGTATAAAAACGCAAAGGTAGACTGCGCAGTACATTATATATCCAGTCTGATCATGGCTATTTGGAGGGCTAGAGGGCTGGAGGGCTGGAGGGCTGGAGGGCTGGAGGGCTGGAGGGCTAGAGGGCTGGAGGGCTAGAGGGCTGGAAGGCTGGAGGGCTGGAAGGCTGGACGGCTGGAGGGCTGGAGGGCTAGAGGGCTGGAAGGCTGGAGGGCTGGAGGGCTAGAGGGCTGGAAGGCTGGACGGCTGGAGGGCTGGAGGGCTGGAGGGCTGGAGGGCTGGACGGCTGGAAGGCTGGAGGGCTGGAAGGCTGGACGGCTGGAGGGCTGGAGGGCTGGAAGGCTGGACGGCTGGAGGGCTGGAGGGCTAGAGGGCTGGAGGGCTGGAGGGCTGGAGGGCTGGAGGGCTGAAAATGGCGCCTGCATGCCGGCATATTCGCCTCAGTGAAAATGACCCAAAACCCTTGACTTTTTACTCAAATCTTTTAGTGTTTTTAAATTGAAAAAAAATAAATAAAATTCCCCACTAGTTTTGGGAGCTATAATAAATAACCAATGCAGCAAAAAAGTTCACTCTCCTCCACCGGGGGCGATATATAGAGATTGAGACTGAGATTTTTCCGATCCATAACAGTGATGGAAGGATTGTGTTGGAGGCGTGACAACCACCGGGCGGTGTCACGCACTCAATCTGCCCCCATTTCAGGAGGCTGGGTTCAGGGCAAGCCCCCCGATGTTTGCCCTGCTCCAGGCCGCCCCCTGCTGGTGATGCTGTTTATTACCGCTCTGCCTCACACCGGCTGCCAATACGTGTTACTGTCAACTCGCCATCCCCCGCTGCGCCTGTCGGTGCTGAAGTAACACACTGGCTCCTGCAGAGACACCTGAGTGTGTGTGTGTGTGTGTGTGTGTGTGTGTGTGTGTGTGTGCGTGGGTGTGTGTGTGTGTGTGTGTGTGTGTGTGTGTGTGCATGTGAGCAGCTGACAGGTTGGCCAAGGTAAAGCAAAAGCCGTCAAACGAGTAGAGACTTAGCAATTAACACAGCAGGTTTCTACATAGGGATGTTTGTGTGTGTGTGTGTGTGTGCGTGCGTGTGCGTGCGTGCGTGCTCGTGCACACATACATACACAGACGCCATTCTAATCACATTAGCATGGTGTCTGATGTTTCCTCTCTATTCTTTTGCGTCCGTCTGTTCCTTTTCATCCCTCGCTTTTGGTCCTCCCCACATCACAGCCGGGGGGGGTCGCCATGGTGATCACTGGGTTCCGGGGCGGCCCGGCAGCCGATAAGGTGGTCTGACCTCCCGCTGGACAACTAATGAGTTCCTTCAGAGAGCATCTGCGTTTTCATCTCCACTGTCAGTCTTCCTCACCGACCTCGCTCCAAACGCAAACTTTTACCACATCCTCCAATCAAAACAGGATGGAAGGATAACTATATATATACAGTATATATATATACATACATACATACATACATATATACATACATATACATATAAATATATATATATATATATATATACATATATATTCAGTATATATATATCTATATATATGTATTTATTTTTTTCTTCTTTTTTCTTTTATATATACCATCTCCACTGATACACCAGCATGCATGCACATTGAATTTCTCAGGAGCAATAAACATAATGCTAATTAACATTTTAAGACACTTTTAAAATCACTTTTTAAAGTTATTTGAAACACACACACACACACACACACACACATAGACACACACACACACACACACACACACACAGACACACACACTCACACACACACACACACACACACACACACACACAAACCATCTGGGGCGTTTAAAGTCGTGCAAATGGTCGTTTTTGCTGGCAATAACGTCTCCTTTTTCAGTATTTCTTTTGTCTGAAAATGACTTTTCTCCCTAGAAACCACATGTTCAACCCCTCCTCCCCATCCTCATGCATTTATTAATTTCCCCAAAGTTGAAAATGTGTCGTCATTTTGATGCTGAATTGATGCTAAAATTCTGAGGACTGCACGGGTTTTCCACACTGTTAGTGGCTTAATATATACAGTATATATAGAGAGAGAGAAAGATGGGAAGTCTAATGGAGGAGTGAGGGATGTAACCAAGACTGCAGCGGCGTGGAGGTAGTCAGACTACATGAGGGAGGTGGGTGATGCTGAGTGAGTCCCCCCCCCCACCCCCACCCCTGCCCCGGAGATCTGCTCCAGGTGGAAACACCCACACACCTCCACCTCCTCCGCTGTTCCTTCCCTCTCTCCCTCTTTCTCTCCCCTCTGTGGATAACCATCACTGCTGCATCTACCCGAGATGGAATACCACACACACACACACACACACACACACACACACACACACACACACACACACACACACACACACACACACACACACACACACACACACACACACACACACACACACATGCGCGCACGCACACATGCACACACGCACACATGCACGCACACACACAGTTTTGCAGGACATTGACACTCTTGAGAACTGCGACACTCTTTCACAGGTGGAGGTGAAAGGTCACTTCCATAATTGCTTCTGCAGAGTCATGGACGGCTAGAGGGCTTGAGGGCTAGAGGGCTGGACGGCTAGAGAGCTACTGGGCTGGAGGGCTGGACAGCTGGAGGGCTGGAGTGCTAGAGGACTGGACGGTTGGAGGGCTAGAGGGCTGGAGTGCTACAGGGCTAGAGGGTTGGAGTGCTAGAGGACTGGACGGTTGGAGGGCTAGAGGGTTGGAGGGCTAGAGGGCTGGACAGCTGGAGGGCTAGAGGGCTGGACGGTTGGAGGGCTAGAGGGCTGGAGTGCTACAGGGCTAGAGGGTTGGAGGGCTAGAGGGCTAGAGGGTTGGAGGGCTAGAGGGCTGGACGGTTGGAGGGCTGGAGGGCTGGAGGCCTAGAGGGCTGTAGGGCTGAAGGACTGGAGGGCTGGAGGCCTGGACGGTTGTTGGTGCTTTAAGCCCGACAGATATTTGGGAACTTCGCTTCATTTTTCCAACCTTCTAATCTTTCGCAGGAGTAACGGCTTGGCGGGTCGTCTCCCTCTCTCTCCGGGTCCATTGGCAGAGTAGCACTCGCAGTTACACAAGCTCGGCCGCGGCGAGGAACAGAAATAGCCCTGATCCAGTGGAGGTGGGCGGGGGAGAGGGACCTCCACTCTCACCTCTTCATGATATCACCACCACCAACATGCTACATCACAGATAGAAAGATAGAGAGCGAGAGAGAGAAGGAGAGAGAGAGAGAGAGAGAGACCGAGGGAGGGAGAGGAGAGAGAGAGAGAGAGAGAGAGAGAGAGAGACGGAGGGAGGGAGAGGGAGAGAGAGACCTCTTCTATCCCCTTCTACCAAGGGGGTAGAAGAGGATTTCCTTGCCTGTTTTACACTTCTACTTTATACTTATGCAACCTACTGTACTTGACTTGAGTGTACCTGCCATCCCCCGATATTGGGGTCACTTATTTAGCGTAGTTAACTGTACAAGACATATATATTAGCATATTTGTACAGGCTGTATATATATATATATATATATATAGATTTATTTTTGACTTGGACTGCTCCATGAAATGATGCTGTAGCACCTGTATTTCCACCTGGGGATCAATGAAGTGATCTGGTATTAATCCGAAGAATCACAAACAGTTTATTCCACCAGGTACATTTAGGTGCATTACTCCGCAAACCCTAAAACATTAAACAAAAAAAAAAACAGTATTAAAAAAAAATACAGAATGAAAAATGTTGAGAATTAACAAAATAATTAAATTAAATATAATCTAAAAAATGTAATAAAAAATTTTATTAAAATTAAATTGTGAAAGATATAAAAATAGCCTAAAAATACAAAGCAGAAATAGTCGTGTTTTTGTGGACTTAGCACATTTTTTTTATTACGCCTTAAAAAGTCTCTGTTGGATCTTCTTCATTATGCAAGTAGTATTTAGAGACCTGATCTAAATGGCGGGAAGCTTAAAAATGTGTACGATTTAAAACAGGTGAGTCATTAATAAAAACAGACGAATGAACAGATTTAAATTTCCTGGAATCAATAATGACCTCCTTTGTTTTGTTCAGCATGAAACAAAATTAATTTGTTCGGCATGCTGCACATACAACACAGAGCATTTCTTCCACTGCACTCGAGACGGAGTTAATCTGCAAGTGGAGTTCAACTTCTCCACCTGCAATGCCACTCTTAATTAATCACCAACAGCGGCGTCGTTGGGGGTGGGCATGCTCTCTGAGTAGCCCCCAATCTAAAATAGCCCTGCCAGCTCAACCACCCTGCCCACAGGGCGGGCAACCCCAGCGGCATAGCGACCCGCCAACCGCAGGGCCCAGAAACACACACACACACACACACACACACACACACACACACACACACCCGGTGACAATCCGGCTCAACCCAGAGACAAAAGCAGACATATTGACAATAGTCTTCCCGTTGAGATGTATCCTATTAATAAATGTAACCGTTGGGATGTGGTGGGATTATCTCTGCTTTTCCAATTGAGTAATATTATTTTCTTGGCAATTGTTAAGGCGATCAAAAGGGCTTGGTGGTGTTTGAGCGGTGGGTCGGCTGAGGAGAGGTCACCGAGGAGACATACAGACAGGGAGACTGAGATGCTGCGACCCAGGAGGGCTGATAGCTTGTTGGTGATGTCGGTCCAGAATGTTTGGATAGGCGGGCGGAGCCAGAAGGCATGAAAGTATTCATCTCTGGTACCGAGGGAACAGTGAGAGCAAACGTCCTCATCCACAAAGCCCATTTCGAACATTTTGTGCTCCGTGATGTGAGCTCTGTGCAAGGTCTTAAATTGGGTTGAGTTGCATTTTGGAGTTGCGAGTCATAGGGAAGGTGTAGTTGGAAATAAGCTTCCACAGGTTGGTATCGGTGGGAACAACAAGGCCTCTTTCCCGTTCCGTGGTAAGTAAAGATAAAGTGTCGTCGGTTTTTAATGAAAGTTTGTATATTCTGGAAAAGGTTTTTTTAAATGAGCGATATGACTGAGATGTTCAGTCATCGGAGGTGGTTGTAGGATGTTGTTCTTCAATTCGTCAATTCGTCGATTTCAACTTTTGGGTTAAGGTTGGGAAGGATAAAGGAAAATGGTTTGATTATTGGTCTGTTTTTAACCAGAAAATCCGGGGGAGTTTTAAGGGATCTCCTCCAGGCTGACAGAGTCGTGGTGATGAATGGGTTTTCAAAGAAATTACGTTTCCTTATTGATTTAGTAAGAAATGGGAGATCAGATAATGATAACTCCTGACATTCTGTTTGTTCAATGTCTGGCCATCCATAGCCCGATTGTTGCTCTGGTTGTAACTATTTCATTATAAATTGAAGATGGCTCGCTAGATAGTAGTATCTGAAGTCTGGGTCTTTTTCTCTAGTGTTGCTGGTTTAATTCCCGGTTTCTTGTATTTTCAATATAATTTATTAATTATTGAGTGCAGAGTATTAAACCAATTGACTGTTGGTTGGACTTGGGTCATTGAGAATATATAGTTTGTTTTTGGTAGGATACTAATTTTCACTGCAGCTATCCTACCAATTAGTGAGATGG
>NC_137191.1:2218754-2256254 GCF_960531495.2 Zeus faber
GCTGGCTTCAACAGCACTGGTCTTGTTTCCACAGGAATTCACCCCTCTCACGTGTATCCCCCCCCTCCCTCGCTGTCTCACCCTCTTGCTGCCTCGGCCACCAAATTCAATCTCGAGGAGGTTTTGCTTGAGGCGGCCCGCGCGTCTCCTCTCTCTCGCATTTCTCGCGGTCGGCGGGCGGGGAACGGAGCGTCGGCAGCTCCCGCCCGGTATTCCACGGATGGGAGTCGGGTTTGAGGGCTGCGTGAGGGAGAGGCAGACGAGCCGCGCACCGCCACCACCCCCTCGCTCCCCCGACGCGCACGGCATACGGCTTTTTTACACCCTCACCCGCGATGAGTCGGGAACAAACAGAAAGTCTTGTTTATTTAACTTTTCTGTCACAGCCGCGCGGTATCTGTGTTTGTGCGAGGGAGTGACGGAGGGCGCATTGAAGCCGCCGCGTGGGCGGGCGGGGAGACAGCCGGCGTACAAGCGCATCTTAAGAAAAAGGGCGAGATAAGGAGGTTGCTCGTGCGCGAGGGGAAGGGAAACGGAGGCACACCACCTTCCGGGATCCCGCACTAATTGCCCCATTTTTCAGAAGAGTTTGAAGAAACGGAGAGAAAAACAGAGAGAGGGAAGGAGAGAGAGAGAGACAGGGATGAATTATTAGAAACACTGGCAGTTTGTTGGTAGGCGAGCCGGTGACTGTGTTCGTCACTCTGGCTGGGGGCGGGGCAGAGCGCTGACCTGCACTTTCCCTCTGTTGCGTTCCTCACATCGAGGCGATCGGCGACGGTGCTGAGCCGCTGTTGCCGGATGCTCTGTTTAGAGGCAGCTCTCATCTGGCTGACAGCTCGCGGCAATCTCTGCTGCCTCATTAGGGAGGGCTTACTGGGGGAAAATAAAGCTTGTGTGCGTGCGTGCATGCGTGTGTGCATGTGCAATCTGGTTGAAGCTCAATTGCACGCCGCACGTTCGACCGCAAGTTAAACCCTCCGACCGGGGAGTTAAAGCGCAGCTTGTGTTTTTCGCCACAGGTCGTGTCAAAATGCGATTTCCACCATTTTAAGAATGGTTCACAGCCCAACCTCGCTGAACGCTTTGCTATTCAGAAACAGAAAAAAAAACAAAAAGACTGTTAAATCTCCTTTTCAATAATGTGAAACGATATCCTCGCACGTCTCAATGAACAGTTTTATCCCAATTGATTGAAGATTCCTTTTGCAAATGCTGCGGCACATCCAGTGCGTTGGCCCCAGCAGATTGTCAGGAGGAAGCGACGCAACCTTGGTTTCTAGTCTCTTGCTTTCGTGTTGGCATGTGGTCAAAGGAGCTGGTGTGTGCAGTCGACAAAAAAGTCAATGAAAACAGTTTCTGAGACCTTTTTTTTTTTTTATTTCCACATGTACAAACTGACCATCATGCGAGTTGTCGAAAAGCGGTTTTCACGTTTTTTTTTTGCCCGGTGGGACTGCATCGAAGCACGGCGAGAAGACGCAGCAGAGTGGTACATCCCTCCAAAGTAAAGCGTCGAGCGAGGTGGTGCCGACGGTAATAAATGGCCGGACCGACTTTTCCATAAGCCACGGGTTTCATCATTCCGGGGAGGAGGGAATCACGATCGAGGAGGAACGAACTGAACTCGCTCCCAGCCCCAGACACTGCCTCAGTTGTGTTTCATCGCAACGCCGCTCTGCGGATTTGTTTCCAGATTGTGCCGTGTGGCAGCTCCGCCTGCCGCGCGCCACCCGAGTGGCGTTTTCGGGGCCCTCCAGCACAGATACGCAGACGACGTGGTTTCAGACACAAAGTTCGTCATAGAGTGTGGGCTAGGTGGAACAAGCCCCGGAGCAGATGGACGCGTGTCACAACAAGGACTCCTCTCTCCTCAGTGTGTGTGGGGATGGGGGTTTTTCCTGTTGCTGGTTAGACCAACCAACGAGCAACAGGTGTACAGCCACACTGATCCTGGGTCCCAATTACCTAGACCCAGGACAGGTGGGGCTGCTCCATCCCCACACCACATACCCCCGACACCAAACTGAGGCCAGGGAGAATACCTGACCCCACCCCCCAACAAATGAAGCAGAGAACAAAAAGAGAAAAAGAATACAGACCTAAAATACAGACCGACACAGGGTTACTATACCTAAAAACAGACAGACTCTGACAAGGGCTCCTCTACCTTTAATAAAATGAAACACCGGACTCTGGAACAGGGTTTCCATAGCTTAAAACAACAAATGTCCAAAAATAATTAACTGGTCCTCTGGTTCTCCGGAGCAGCACGGACCACGGGCCTCCTTCCCCCAGGGCGACGACAGACTGCCCCCACCCCCTACCAGAGCGCAGGGCCTCAGGCTGCGGTGCTGGCTGGTGGAGGCGTGGCCGGACATGGCTGTGTCAGGGGCTGCTTGAGGGCGTGGCCTGGCTGCTGGAGGGCCCCGGCGGTGGCTGCTGGCCGGAGTAGCTAGCTGCCGGCGGTTACCTGTGGCGGCGGCTGCGGCTGCTTCTCCCCCGCTTCACCACTGGACCCCCCTGCTTGCTGCTGCTGCCAGTCGGAAGAGGGCCGCCGCTGTGTCCCTTCCCCGCGCCAGAGAGCCCCTGGGCAGGTGCCAGTGTGGCCGTCCGGCCGGCCGCACGCCGACTCTGTGTCCACCGAGGTGGTCTCCATCCGTGCAAAATATCAAAGTAACATTTTACAGAGTGGAGGCTGTCCGATTGGCCCATTACAGCCAGCGAGGTGGACCAGCATGGCGTTTGTTGGTGAATCAGAGCGCTGTCTCCCGTGTCTCCTTGTCAGCCATTAAACCGCGGGACGTCAAATGAAACCCGCCTCTGCACCGCCGAACGTTTCCCCTTGAATCACAACCTTGACCGCCCAAACACGTGATGCAAGGCGTGAGGTTAACGTGGCTAGAAATGTGACTTCATATGTACGAACGTTGTCGGCCGTGGTTCAGCTCAGGACATGGGAGCGGTGACACGAAGGATTGTTTGTCGGATTGATGTTGGAGACGGGGGTCGGCGATTGAGACGAAACGGGAGCCTTTACTGTGCGTACTTCAAACGACCTGAAAGACGAGCGAGGAGATGCAAAGACAACAACAAAAAAAACTCACTCAGGGCGGTTTGGGGTGGGGCTGTGCATCCTTCTTACCTGTAATCATAAACATTGCGATACATGTCCGGAGAGTCTTTACGGTGAATTCACCAGTGGACGGGATGAGCCCTCCCCGATTGTCCTCGTATAACTCCCACACCGCATGCAGGCTTTTATGCAGATTTCAGACAGCACAATGAATGCATCAGTAAAGTAACACGACAACATCGTCAACATTACGCAGGAAGATGGAGACGAATTTCATTTGTTACCGCATGTGAATCCACTGAGTGTCGTCCAAAACGTGAAAACATGGATCATAACTGGTCTCACTGCTCCTGTGTGAGGACGTTCTGATGAACAGACGGTTTTCACGTCTGGTTTTCACCGCACTACCTTTAATTTGACGCATTGGTTATGTCTAATTTGTCTTCTTCTTCTTCTTCTTCTTCTTCTTCTTCTTCTTCTTCTTCTTCATTATGATTATTACCTTTAACTTTGTGTCCACGTGGTTTGAGCGTGTCAGCATGATGGTGATCCTGTTGAACTGCGTCACGCTCGGCATGTACCAGCCCTGCGAGAACATCGACTGCTCCTCAGAACGCTGCCAGATTCTGCAGGTGGGACACACACACATACACACACACATGCACACACACGCGCACGGACTTCCTCCCTCATTGTCCTTCACTTCCTCCATCCTTCAATTCCTCCCTCCTCTGTCCCTCACGTCCTCCCCCCACAGTGCTCCAAGGTCATTTGTTTGACCTTTGACCCCCCCGTCCCTGACCTTGCGAAGCAAGAGTTAAAACTTTTTGACAACTGGAAACTATGTTGAACTGAGTATTGATGCTATTCACGTTGGACAGTAGGACCATCTTCAGACTCGTTTCTGGATCCGACGCCACCAGTGTCTCTCCATCTGCACCTCCATTTTTTTCCTCAACATCTCCCTCTCTCTCCCTCCCTCTCTCTCTCTCTCTCTCCCTCCCTCCCTCTCTCTCTCTCCCTCTCTTCCTCTCTCTCTCTCCCTCCCTCTCTCTCTCTCTCCCTCTGTACTTCTTCCTTTCTCTCATCTGGTAATGTGCCGGAAACCCTTCTCTCTTTGTTCAGAGGTGGCTTGAGTGGGTGATGCCGTGTGCGTGTGCGCGTGCGTGCGTGCGCGTGCACGTGCGTCACCTCTCTGTCAAGTTGTTTTTGAAACACTCCGACTTGCTCCATTTTTTTCACACACACACACACACACACACGGGCAGACGTTTCTCAATGGATTTATTTAGTTCTCGGGGGTTGCGGACTGGAGAGCCGTCCTCCCCGTGGAGCCCCTAATGGGATTTTCCCACGCGGTATGAATACCCCCCATTCACCAGCAGAATGGATGTAGTGGCCTCCGCCGCCGCAGCCAATTCTCTCCCCTCAGAAAAATCCATTGCACACAGCGCCATACGTTCCCCGGGCTGCATCCTGGAGGAGCAGTGGGGGCACAGGGACAATCTATAAGCCCATAAGCCGCCTTTACACCGAAGCCGACAACGGATCCGCCTGCCGAAACTGAAGCCCCCCCTCCCCGGGCGTCTGTCATAGTGCATGCGTCGTGATTTGGAATCGGCAATTAAAATTTTATTCGAATTAGACATTGGAATCCGGAGAAAATAGAAGAACAGCGACCACTGGCGTGACGTGACATTACAGCCCATAATTGCGGTGTGAATTGTGCGTCCACTGCGCCCGCTACCTGCGCCGTCCGAGCGGCCGAGAAAAGAGTTAGAGTTGAATGAGAACATGAAACTGCCATGCCAAATCCTGAGGGGGCCGCAGCCCCGGCAAGACACGGCAAGACCCCCCCTACCTTGGTGACGGTCGGGATTTGAAAATAGTGAAATTTGGGGGTTGGCTCATCACTCTTATATTTCCAGCTCATTAAGGCTGCCCATGTTTTTGTTCACTTCACCTGGAGTGACGAGCGGCAGAGCCCAGACGCCCAAACTCAAAAGATGCAAATTAAATAAATATCATTTTCAATTGAATCTGAGAGTTTTGTGTTCGAAGTGCTGCTTCCTTTCATTCCGCTGCTCCTTAAAAATGATACAAACAGTTAAAAGCGACTTTCAACATTCTGATGTCACTTAAAGTGCCTCTTCACAAAGCTCAGCTCAACGCTTTAGGGAAACAATCTGCAGCAAAGTTCTCCATCCTGCCTGTCGCTCACGCTGCATTCCGCTGCGCTGCCTTTGCATTCCCTCTTAAGGTGATTCCTCGAAGCAGCCACGTCCGGCTCCCTCCACACTACTGCTGCTGCTGGTGGCCGCGCTACGTCGCGCCACGCGACGTCGCGCTGTGTTGCTGCTACTTCACCGTGTCGTGAATGAGCTGCAGACACATCGCAACGGCTACGCTTTTCGGGGGGATATTCATCAGGCGATGGTATCGGAATACAGCATGTATTGTGTAACCCGTCCAGTCATTTTGGCAAATATGTGATACTGATACTGAATATTGGACCCGATACTGATTCTGAATATCGGACACAATACTGATACTGAATATTGGACACAACACTGATACTGAATATCGGACCTGATACCGACACTGAATAGCGGACCCGATACCGATACTGGATGTCGGACACAGTACCGATACTGAATATCGGACCCGATATCGATACTGAATATCGGACACGGTACCGATACAGAATATCGGACACAATACTGATACTGAATATCAGACCCTGTACCGATATTAAGTATCAGACCGATACTGAATATCTGACACAATGTGATTCTGAATATCGGACCCGATACCGATACCTAATATCGCACACAATACTGATACTTAATATCTTACCCGATACCAATACTTAATATCGGACCCGATACCGATACTGAATATCGGACCCAGTAACGATATTAATATCTGACTCGATACCGATACTGGATATCGGACCCAATACGGATACTGAATATCGGACACGATACCAATACTGAATATCGGACACTGTACTGATACTGAATATCGGACCTGGTACCGATACTGAGTATCAGACCCGATACTGAATATCTGACACAATACGATTCTGAATATCGGACCCGATACCGATACCAAATATCGGACACGATACTGATTCTTAATATCTGACCCGATACCGATACTGAATAACGGACATGGTATCGATACAGAATATCGGATCGGCACACCCCTAGCAGTTATCAAAGGCAAATGCCAGTTGCCAAAGATTTAGGGAATCCCGCATATGCAGGAAAGCTTCGACTCATATAAGGGTTAAGTTCAAAACTTGAGCTGAGACTTGGGTAAAAATGTTGAGCATTAACAACGGACCGAGGGACCGACGCTGACACAGAGAAGCGGCGGAACAACGAGGTCCAGATTCGCTGGTTGGGACGCAGGGCAGTTGGTTCAAAAATTTAATAAAAAGGACAAGACAGGTTAAAAAAAAAAAAAACCAGAGCGCGGGTTATTTAAATGTCAGCGCAGGCGTCTTTTCGGCATTCCGTCGGGAGAATTCAACCCCCTCAGCCTCCCCTGAATTTTGCTCTGCGGCGGCGGGGGCGGGTCCCCCCCCTCCCGTCGTAACGCTGAAGGTCACACTTTGCATCTGCCGCCGCGTGAGCAGCCAGATGCCCCCGGGGCCACGCGCTCCTCCGGGGCCAAAAAAGCAAACGAAACAATGAACCAAACACAAATACTCACTCCGCCGGTTCCATTTCGGATCGTGTCGCCCGCAGCGCTTCCTTTCAAAAGAAACGCGGCGGCGCTGGAAGTGAAATGACGGGCGACGCCCAGGGAGTCTGCACCTCCACAGACCCAGGAACGGCAGGATGCCGCTAATGGAACTGTCAGCGCCCAGGTCTCTGCTTTGTTTGTCTTTGTTGTTGTTTTGCTGTTTGATTGCGTGTTGCGTTTTTTTTTTCTTTTAATTAGTCGCTTGATTAGAGCTGCGATTGGGTGGGAGCGTCTCTGATTACTGCTCAAACAAATCATTTTCTATTAAGTCGCTGTTGAGAACAAACCACTCAGCTGGGGAGGAGGGAGAGGAAGATGAGACAGAGAGGGAGGGAGGGAGGGAGGGGAGAGAGAGAGGGAGGGATGCAGGGAGGGGAAGAGGAGAGAGGGAGGGAGGGAGAGAGAGGAAGAGGAGGGAGGAGGCAAGGAAAGAGGGGAGAGGGGGAGGGAGGGAGGGAGGGGAAGGGGAGAGAGGGAGGGATGCAGGGAGGGGAAGAGGAGGGAGGAAGGGAGGGAGAGAAGGGAAGAGGAGGGAGGGAGGAAAGGAAAGAGGGGAGAGAGGGAGGGATGCAGGGAGGGGAAGAGGAGGGAGGAAGGGAGGGAGAGAAGGGAAGAGGAGAGAGGGGGGGAGGGAAAGAGGGGAGAGGGGGAGGCATACAGGGAGGGGAAGAAGAGAGAGGGAGGGAGGGAGGGAGAGAGGGGAGAGAGAGGGACGGAGGGAGGGAAAGAGGGGAGAGAGAGGGAGGGATGCAGAGAGGGGAAAAGGAGAGAGGGAGGGAGAAAGGGAGAAAGGGGAAGAGGAGAGAGGGAGGGAGGGAGGGAGAAAGGGGAAGAGGAGGGAGGGAGGGAGGGAAAGAGGGGAGAGAGGGGGAGGGATGCAGGGAGGGGAAGAGGAGAGAGGGAGGGAGGGAGGGGGAAGAGGAGGGAGGGAGGCAAGGAAAGAAGGGAGAGAGGGAGGGATGCAGGGGGGAAGAGGAGAGAGGGAGGGAGGGAGGGAGAGAGGGGAAAGAGAGGGAGGGAGGGAAAGAGGAGAGAGGGAGTGAGGGAGAGAGGGGAAGAGGAGGGAGGGAGGCAAGGAAGGAGGAGAGAGGGAGGGAGGAAGAAAGGGGAAGAGGAGGGAGTGAGGCAAGGAAAGAGGGGAGAGAGGGAGGGATGCAGGGATGGGAAGAGGAGAGAGGGAGGGAGGGAGAGAAAGAGGGGAGAGAGGGAGGGAGGGAAAGAGGGGAGAGAGGGGGAGGGATGCAGAGAGGGGAGGAGGAGAGAGGGAGGGAGAGGGGAAGAGGAGGGAGGGGGGCAAGGAAAGATGGGAAAGAGGGAGGGATGCAGGGAGGGGAAGAGGAGAGAGGGAGGGAGGGAGGAAGAGAGGGGAAGAGGGGAGAGGGGGAGGGAGGGGACGGGGGAACAAGTGAGTGCGAGGGAGTGCGAGGGGCTTCCTGACGAGCCGTGGTGCAAATAAAGGGGGGACGTCGGTTGGGGGATGCATCCTAACGAAAGGAAGCGAGGGATGAGGTGGAGGGAACGGAGGTGCGGCGCAGCCCTCAGCTCCGTCCCTCAGCCTCTCACCAGGATTCCTCTCAGCACTTTACTTTTATTTTCCCATGCGGTCCATGTCGAGAAGAGCCGGCATTTTAAGCCTTTCGGTCCCGGGGTCGGGGGACTCCTCCCCCAGCCTCACGCTGGCGAAACCGGATCAAGGCTTGGAAGCCGTCGAAAAGGAACGAGGCGAGCGGCGCCGCGGGGGGCTGCGGACGAAGGACGCCCTCTCGCCTCTTGGGACAGTTGTCCCCGCTCTGAACGGCGGCGTCAGAAGGTTTGACGTTGGGGGTGAGGCGTGGTCGCTCCAGAACATGGAGCCCAAACGGAAATGGTTGTTGACGGGAAAAACAGAGTTCAAGGGCGCGCTCCTCTTCTGGAACAATGAAATATAAAGCATCCAGGTTTTTGTTTAATAGTAAAAATATATATATGAATATATATCATTTATAAAAAAGCGAAATATAAATTTATATTTTTATTTTTCTCATTTTCGAATTTTAGTTTCCGTACTCAGTTGGGCCGAGGGTTGAGTATTGTTAAAACGATGATGATACCAGTACCAGTACCAACACCAGAACACTTAGAGTGACACTGATACCACCAGAGTACTTCATCCAATACCTTTTTTTTTTCTTCTACACCCATCATGCGAATGAAAGCATCCAGTCGCGTAAAAAGCCACCACTCCTCCCCCTCCCAATGACTTTTCGCACAAATGCATTTTTATTCTGCTCAAATGACTGAAATATTTGTGAAATAACTGTACAGAACCGTACAAGGAGCCAGTCACACGTCGCGTTAATCCAGGAACGGCTGCAGCGCTCGGAACAAGACCACACAAATAGGCTTTTTTTTGTTGTTTTCTCCAGATCTGGGTACAAATAGAGTGGAACGCAGGCCTGGTTTGCCTGGAGAATGCTCCATACGACTTGGTATCGGGCTGTTTTCGACGCCTCGGAGGGACCATCTCCTCACCCTCCAACAGCCAGGAAAAAAACGCACCGCGGCAGCCTGAGGGGGCGAGGCGCTGAGCATGCTCACCTTGATTAGGGCGGTGTAGTCACATTACTGATTAGTAACGGGAGCACCTTCATCCCATTCCCAAAATCAAGGTCAGGTCATGATTTGGGGAATTAAAAAGGCTCGACCTTTCGATTTTCTTTTCTTTCTTTTGATTTTATTTTATTTCTTTGGACATTTAATTTCTTTGGGGGGGGGGGCTTTGAATGTGGATGGCCAAATTTGTGACTTTTTCATATCACTGGAAAAGTAATAATAATAAAAATAATAATTATAATAATAATAATAATAATAAAAACAAAAACTATATACTGTATATATATATATAAACTGTTTATATCTGTAATATATTATCTAGAGTAAATCAATTAAATCTATACAGTGGTTACTACCTACTTAAGGTGGCCCAAGGAAGGACAACCGGTGAACCGGCGACAGGGTCATGGGCCTCCAAGGCTCATTGATGCACATGGGGAGTGAAGTCGAGCCGGTCTGGTTCGATCCCGCAGAAGGAGCGACTGTAGCACAAATTCGCGAAAAAAGCAAATGCTGCTCCGATAGAAAGGTGTCGGAACACACAGTGCGCGGCAGCTCGCTGCGTATGCGGCTGTGAATCTGCCCATCGTACTGACCTCTATTGCACCTTACTGTGGCGTGGGGGTGGTGTGGTCCACGCCGCCACACCCGCCTTGGGTATGGGGGATTGCGCCCGGGATCGGAGGCGGCTGTACGCCTGTTGCTCATCAGAGCAATCAACCAGCAACCACATTCTATCTCATCGTGTTATTTTTTTATATTCGGCTCATTTTCGGACGGAAGTTTTTTTTTTTTTTGTTTTTTTGTTTTTTTTCCCCTTCGGGTTTTTTTCCCACGGCACATTCCTCGCACATGCTAATGCGCCTGGCACTGGCGCATCCACAGCCACCACCCCCCTGATCCCCATGCAGATTCCGTAACCCCTGACCCGATCGATGAATCCCTGTCACGGCATTCGGACAGAAACGCCGACGGAGGGATCGTCTCACCGAGGAGCGCCTCGTCCAAGTCGCGCTCCGTTGTCCGACGACCCGACAACCCAAATACTAGAAATGTAACACTGGGGTGGTGTGCACTTTCAAACAATCACATGACCCGATTACCCAGAGCGGCAGCCAGAGCATGAAGGCACATCAACCAGATTTAACGTCATTTAAATATGATAATAATGATAATTACAGCACATGTACCACGAGTTAACTATGAGCAATAGCTGCCCCGGGCGCTTCACGCGACTCATAAAACACACGATATAAAAGACGAGGAGAAGGAAACGACGGAGGCGAAGAGACGAGAGACACTGGAGTGAGATTTCAAACAGCCCAAGGCGGGACCGAGGCCTCGGGAGATCATCGGAGAGGAGATGTTAGACACAAAGAGGGAGAGGGAGGGAGAGAGGGAGGGAGGGAGAGGGGGAGGAAGACAGTAAAAGAAAGAGGTGGATGGAGAAAGAGGTGTGGGACTAGAAAAGGGGGAGCTTATCTTTTGTTTCCTCCGTCTATTCCCTCCTTGCAGCCTGTTTGGATTCTCTCCTCCCCCTCAGCACTAAACTCCGCCCCTTTCTCTCTCTCTCTCTCTCTCCTTCCCCCCCTCCATCCCTCCCCCCTCTTATTTCGGCCCCCCCGGCACACAATTTGAACGGAAGCTGCTTCGCATCGTTTCGCTTTTCTCTTCCTGATTTAGACGTTCGACGACATGAGCGCAAGACAAAACAAACAAACAACACAGACAAACAAACAAACAAACAAACAAACAAACACAATAAAAGGCTGGGATCCGTCGCCCCAACACAGCGGCCTGCAGGGAAGAGGAATCCAACAGGAAGTGACCTCTCTCTCTCTCTCTCTCCCTCCCTCCCTCCCTCCCTCCCTCCACCCAGGCCTTCGACGCCTTCATCTACATCTTCTTCGCCCTGGAGATGGTGGTGAAGATGGTGGCGCTGGGGATCTTCGGCCGGCGCTGCTATCTGGGCGACACCTGGAACCGTCTGGATTTCTTCATCGTCATGGCCGGGTGAGAACCCGCCGCTCGGTGACTTGTGTGGCCCCGTGAAGTTGCCGCGGCGGGAAGCGGAGAGGTGGCGCGTTGGGGCCTCGGCGGACTCCGCCGCGGTTCCCCTTGTTCTCTCTTCAACAGATTGTTTTGGAACTTGTTTAGAAATTGTAGTCGCTTTACGATCTCCATCGATGTATGTCGGCCCCGGCAACAATGGTTGCCCGGTTGCCCATCGGGCCACCGAATTTGGTCTGTCGCCAACCCTCTCCCGCGCTCCGTTTGCCTCTTCATATGTTAAAACAAATTACCCCGCATGTTCAGACACTTCCCCTGAGGGAAATGAGATTTCCTGGCACATCGATGTACTCTGCCAAAGATAATGTTGAAATATGGATTATGATCATATCGGATCATTATATCAATAATTAAAATTTGGCAACCATTTAATCAGTCCCGGCAACCAACAGCTGACGCCACCAACCGACTGATGTCAACTTGCCGACAGCCTTGCGACCTCCGGAGGGGGAAGCTGTGACATATTGACGGGTTTTTTTTTTTCCATGAAGCCTTTGTTTTTTTGTTTTTTGGGGGGTTTTTTTTCCAAGTGACACTTGTTCTTGCCTCCCAAGCCGAGGGAATGAGGAGGAATTAATAACGACGTCGCCGGCGGCGCCGCTCGCTCTCCTTTAGTTGATAGAGAAAATGATGTGTTTGATTTTTAGTGAATCCTACTTTGAAGCGCAATCAGTCGAGCTCGTATCTTGAGCGCGCGCTTCTACTCTTCCGGTGAGATGAGCAGGTTGCTCACAGCCAAACATCAGGAAACAACGAACTGAGAAATAAATGAAGTAGCTATTTACCGCTGAAATATTTGGGCGAAAACAGGCGAAATGAAGGCATGCAAACAGGGGGGTGGAATCGTTTCAAGTAGGTAACATTTAAATAAAATAAAATGAAACGATGAGCAGGCGAAAGAAAGCTTGTGAAAAGGTTCACGTCGGCCGTTACAGTTATACAGTTATCTGATTTGGTAGTTCACGTGGCACAACCCCCATCACCGTCAATTCCCGAGCTCAAAACAATATGCATGCACTTATTAATCAACTAATTAGTATTACATGATAACCAAACAAACATCCCGACACGCTTACACACTATAACACGATATTTGTGATACATCCACACAAACATTGATTATTGACGACGTGATACGACAAAGTTTTACCTGCATCAATAATAACAGAAAGCCATATTAATACACAACACTTAATCCGAGCACAACCACAAACTAACACGGTCAGCCGTGTTCTAAAACATGCCATGCAATGTGGAAAACTTTCTGAAGGAGCGTGACCTTGGGTGAGAGGGACAGCGAGAGAAAGGGGGTGAGCTGGAAAAAGAGGGGGAGGGAGAGAGAGAGAGAGAGAGAGAGAGAGAGAGAGAGGGAGAGGGAGAGAGGCTTTGTTTTGAACGTCTGTATGTGCATGTGTGATTCTGAGCGAAGTAAAGGAGAAAAGCCTAGACAGAGGAAAGTTAGTGACTCCCTTTGCCTTTGATGAAACATTTTCTCCGTGGACGTGAAGTGCATTGAATTGCATATCCATGTGCACATTTAAGGCGTGTTGTTGTTGTTTTTTTTCGTCCTGTTCTGGCGTTAACCTCATTTGAGCAGAAAAAAGGTTTGGAGGGTTTTGCCCCCGACTCAGCCCTTGCGGCTCACTAAAAGGTTTCTTATCTTGGGAGGATCCTCTTATAATTGCTCCGGTTTGGTTCAAAGTGACGGGCCTTGAATGTCCGATCCAGACCGGAGGGATAGAATCCAGGTCCGGGAGACCGTACGCCGTGCTGCGATCCAGGCATGCGATAGTACCGCTCAATGACGTCTTGGCGTTAAGGCTCCGCTCCGGTCAAAAATAAGCCGAGCATGAACACCCATCGGGTCCTGGCACAAATGGGGCGAGGACCGTGCGAAGGGTGCGTCCGGTTGATTGACCATTAACAAGACCCCAAGTGTCTCAGGTCATTTCCCGCTGCTCTCAGCCGCTGTGGAGGCGTGTTGAATGCAGGACCACCGTACACCGGGCCCAAATCCGGCGCAAACCTACATCATTGGCGCCACATAGCACGCCTTGCGAATGCCGCCTTAGAATTTGAATAGCGCAGTCGGAAACGTAGATACTTTGTATTTGCTCTTGGCACGGAAGTCGCCACTGGCAACAGCTAAAGCCACGCTGCAGTACGTATCGCTGCCAGCAGGGGGCTGTCTGCCTCGCCTCCCGAGAGACAATGGCCGGAGAAACTGACAGAGGAACAGGGGAACCGACCCCAAGTGATACCAGAAACAGAAACAGAAACAGAAACAGTCTTTATTAGTCACGCAACACACCACACTACAACACATGCTTGCACACACACACACACACATGCTTTGATGGTGGCCGGTGAAATGGATTCTCTGCTTTTGACCCATCCTGGGTTGTCCTTCCTCCGGGGGCACAGCCAGGAGCAGTGGGCAGCGTACGTGGACGCGCCCGGGGACCAGGTGATAAATGTCCATCACTGGTCAGACAATGATGGGTGCATGTTTTGGGTGGGGGTCCTTACTGACGTTAGGTGGAGGAAACCCCATGTGAGCACGGGGAGAACATGCAAACTCCACACAGAAAGGCTCCTATTTGGGAGATAACCTGCCGGAGCACGGTGCCAACAGCGCCCCAGGCGGGCAATCAAACCCAGGACCTTCTTGCTGTGAGGCAGCAGTGCAATGCACTGCGCCACCGTGCAGTGCAGTCTGATCATTTAGATCATGTAAAAAAATAATAATGTAATTATAATAATGTCTCACATATTGTGATTTTAATATGGTAATGTATAATATAATATGATAATCAAGCTCTAAATGGCACATTGACACGCAGCACCGGGGTTCCGGCTCAACAGGGATTTGGAGAAAAACTAACATTTATTTAGTTTCCTTATTTTTGAAAATGAAAGACGTAAACATGCCTCAGAGAATTGGAGTTTTTCTTTCTCTCCTCCAAACTCCGGTTTCCGTGCTGGTTTTCCTGTGTTTTTTTCTTCATTTCAGATGCATTTGTTTTTGTTCGTTTTTCTACTCGCATGAAACTCACATTTTCAACACAACCAAGGGGCTGACGCGCCGCGCCCGGGATCGTGGCCTGACGCCGCGCGGCAGTCGCGTATTGACCGGAACCCTCCGAAAAGCAGGCGAGTGACGCTCCAGTAACAGAGCGCGTTTCATTGAAGTGCTTCAGTGCAGAAAAGTCTTTGAATGGGCGTTTGCGTGAAGGGGCGCTGTGTGCACTGTGGGACTCGCTTGTGCACGGCCACAGATCCACATGCAAATGTCAGTGTACGTGACGTATCATGATGGTCCCTGTCACAATCAGCAGTATGCAGTCTGTGGATTCGGACGCCCCAAAAAAGCACCCAGATTATAAATTGGTGCAGGATGTGTGCTACGACGGCATTTTAGAAACGTCTGTTCCTTGTGTTTATTGACCATTTTCATTTATTATGGCTTGGCCTCATGTGTGTGTGTGTGTGTGTGTGTGTGTGTTTGTCTTCTCGTAACCCCCTCCCTCATCTGGGTTTAGGGTTGGGTGCTGAGGAGGCTATCGCTTCACACACACTCCAGCTTTACACCTCCTCTCTCAGGATCCATTTGTCCTTTGCTCCTCTCTCTCCCTCCAGCCCTTCTATCTCTTCTCAGCAGAAGGTGAAGAATTGACGCTGGGAATTAAAATTTTTAACGTGGGGCAGGGCGATATCTCCTCATGGTTGGACACGGTTTCGGGGCGTGCAGGAGCTCATCTTAATGCGCTTTGATCGCCCGCCGCTCCCTTTGTCGCCGGTTGCCGGGAGCGATGCACGCAGAGTGTCGCCAGATTAAATCACCGCGCAAGAACTTTCCATTTAGGCCCGCCTGTTTAAGGATTGCCGACTCGTCGCTTTCGCGCTGTTGTCTTGATCCGCGAGGCAGAGTGCGACGAAGAGGAGGCGGAGTCAGGCGACGGTGGGAGGGACAAAGCCACTGACGAGGCAACAGACCTGTTGTCGCGGCAACATGGCGCCGCATGCGGCCGACAACAACGCCGACTTAAGTCCCCCTCGCGTGGGTTGTGGTGAGGAATCACGTTGAACTTCGACCTCGGTGGCTCCTGCGCGGACGCTGTAGAACTCACAAGCCTTCGCCGGAAAAAGGCGAAGGTGATTATGTTTGTTTGCCGGCTCAGTGCTCGTGCGCCGCTCAGCGCCTTGGATAACACACCGGACGGATGTTATTCTGCAGATGTTATTTTGCCAGTGGCAAAATATGGGTGGGTGCGAAACCAAACTTTATTTGAGTTTTCCAAACGGATTTAATTCCGGAGTTTCCGCCGAATATTAAAAACCGTAGACTCGGAGTCTATCAATATATATATATATATATATATATATATATATATATATATATATATATATATATATATATATATATATATATACATATTTATATTTTATATATATATTTAAATCATGTTTCTCGGAGACTCTGAAAATAATAAAGTGGATTTGATGAATCGCAAACTGAACAAATGGACGTTTGTAAAAGGACACTGAACTGGGAGCAATATTTGTTTTGTTTCTGTTAATGAGCTGTATATGTATGTATGGTGATTTGTGTGATGAAATATTAAAGTTTTTTTAATTAGTCGAGAGGGAAAGGATAGGATATTTACACACACATATATATATATATATATATATATATATATATATATATATATATATATATATATATAAAGAATACAAACATTAAATCCAGTCAAACACTTGATGGTGGTATATATATATATATATATTTATATATATACCACCATCAAGTGTTTGGCTGGATTTAATGTTTGTATTCTTTTTTTATTAATTCAGTTTAAATCAACATTAATTTCATGCCATTTATTGGCATTACACATATAACATGTCTTAAACCATATCATAAGCTATTTTGAACTAGACTTTATGTATAGTGTGTGTGTGTGTGTGTGTGTGTGTGTGTGTGTGTGTGTGTGTGTGTGTGTGTTTGTGCATGCGTGCGCGTGCGCGTGCGTGTGCGTGCGATGCCGCTCGGTTCCCCTACGTGTGGCCTCCAGAAAGGATGGATTCCACTCTTCCATCTGTTTCCACCTTTCGCAAGAAAATAACTTCGATAAGTTCTTCCAGGACTTCAATCCCTTTCAGCCTCTTCCAAAACCCCAACTCAAGCCCCGCTTGTTATGCACCGTGTGTGGAGCCGCTGAGGCGCAGCGACAGGGAAGCAGGTCCGCCGCCGCTTGGCCGCCGCAGCTCCCGCGTACCCGGGTCGGTAAAGACGGACGCTCTCTCGGTGCGACTTTCGCGCTCGGGTCCTCTGGTCCCCTGCCTGGCGGCTTTCGACGTTCAAAGCAATAGCGAGTGAATAGCGACGACAAAGGAAAATCCCGGCGGAAGAAGGGAGCGGCGGCGCCGCGCCTCCGTCGCCCTCCCTCCGGTCGCCTGCCATTGTTCATGGCGTGCGTGTGAAATTGAAAGGCATCAGGGCTTATTTCGGAGGGAAACGACGAGAGAGAAAAAAATATATACCACAAAGCCGCGCTTCAAGACGATCCCGGAGACGGAGACAGTCGGCGTCCTGCACAAATACTGCATATGCAGTGCATGAGCAACACATGCAGTATTTTAAAATCTGACTTTTTTGCCAAATGGAAGGTGTAAGCCTTCGTTCCCCGAAGCCTCGAACTCAACCGCGATCGGCAAACAGGAAGGCGCTCGGGCCGGGCTAGCTGGCCGCCGCCCCCGCGTGGCAGCAGCGCGTCGGCCGGCAGCCAAACGTTGCAATAATCCAGGGAAATGAGCCGTGGTGCACCTTGAGGTCGCCCCCATCAACACCAGCTGGTGTTCAGCCACGGAGCTCCACCGTTTGGCGGCGCACGTCGTCCACCTTTAAAAACGCGCTCCTGCGGCGCGCCGGACAACAGCGCCGGGTCGGAGTCACCGGCGCCCGCTCCCTCGCGTCGACCGGAACATCACGATCTGACTAAAAAGGACTAAACTGAGATGCTCCGCGCAGTGGCACGGTCCACTTTAGGGGTGTCTGAAATCGTGTTATGAGGTTCTTCCAGAATTAACATGGAAACTATATTGTGATGTCGGAGATTACGGGGAAGGTTTTAAACCTGTGATCCCCACCCTCCGTAATCTGAATCATGGTTACAGTCTTCCATCGTGAATAGTTCAGAGAACCAGAACTTATTGTGGACGCGTCCTGCGGCCATTCCTGTGCCGGGGCCAGGGTGCCTTCCGGCACACGCGCACCGCCGCTCATGTACTTCTCATCCAAAAATCGGTCCATTGACGTTCGGGGGCCGGAGATGGAGAAAAATGTTCCCTCGGAATTGTCAAGGCAGCCCGGACACCACGCGCCACCGTGTCGCCGCCCAACCCTCGTGCGCTGGGTGTGTTTAGGGCACCTTCTCAGGAGGTGGAATGGGGCATGGCCGGACGCGTCGACGCCTTGCACGGCCGCCGCCGCCGCACGGGTGTGCGTCCGAATGGGTGGATTTGGGGCAAACGGAGTGAAGCACCTTTGCGTCTGTGGATTGGAAAAATGACTTTTCCCTTCTTTTTGCCATTTTGCCCAGGTGTGGTGTGGTGTGGTGGGTGAGTACATGTGGAGGAGGAGAACCGGGTGATGGCGGCTGGTTTCCTTCCTCCACAAATTTTTCAAATGCCTCGAAGGGCCCCCGCACATTGACGCTGTGTTGTTCATTTGCGTTTGGGGATAAAATTCCAAATTCGGAACGTCCGGTCGGGTCATCCATATTTCCCTGCCCCTCCGTGCTGATTCCCCAAGGTCAACCAGGACATTGAAGAAGAAGAAGAAGAAGAAGAAGAAGAAGAAGAATTTTTATTTGTCACATGACACACCGCACTACAACACATGCATATATACACACACACATGCACATGCTTTGATGGTGGCCGGTGAAATGAGGCCTCTGCATTTGACCCATCCTGGCTTGTCCTTCCTCCGGGGGCACAGCCAGGAGCAGTGGGCAGCGTTCGTCGACGCCCGGGGACCTGGTACCAAGTGTCCATCGCTGGTCAGACCATGATGTGTGCATGTTTTTGGGTGGGGTTCCTTACTGACGGTACGCGGAGGAAACCCCATGTGAGCACGGGGAGAACATGCAAACTCCACACAGAAAGGCTCCTATTTGGGAGATAAGCCGCGGTGCCAACAGCGCCCCAGGCGGGAATCGAACCCAGGCAAGGGTCAATTATGCCTGCTCATCAACCTCAATAACAAAAGATTATATAAAAAGCGTTTTTCCTCCTGAATAGTCCACGAGTCTGGACAGAGGACGGTTCAGTCTTTCTTCGTTTTTTTTTTCATAATTGAGCTTTTATTGCATTATTTAACCAAAGCGGTGGAGGTGACCTTCGACCAAGATGAATAAATGTGCTTCAACCCTGTGGATTGAACCAGGGAGCTTTTATTTGGCGGCATGTTTCAAGGAATAAAAGAAACAGCTGCCAAAATAATGTTTGGCATGGAGAATGAATGGAGATCCATGAGGAGTAGGTTAAAATTAATTTTAATATATAACATTAAAATAAGTCAAACTGCAGCTAATTAAGCTCCAACCCACTGGCAAAATAACATCTGCAGAGGGTGCGAAACCAAACTTTATTTCAGTTTTCTCAAACAGATTTAATTCTGGAGTTTCAGCCAAACACTTAGAATCGTCGACTCTGAGTTGATCAATATAAATATATATTTTATATATATTTTCATCATATTTTCTCGGAGGCCTCCTTAGGCTGACTTTGAAAATAATAAAGTGCATTTGATGAATCACAAACTGAACAAATGGACGTTTGTTAAACGACACTGAACTGGGAGCAATATTTGTTTTGTTTCTGTTAATGAGCTGTAAAGTGGAGAGGGAAGGGATAGGAGATATATATATATATATATATATATATATATATATATATATATATATATATATATATATATTTATTTATTTATTTATTTTTTTATTTTTTTATTTTTTTTTATATATATACCGCATTCCAAATGATTATACAAATAATATTTTTCTCTGATTTTCTTAGATAGTGGATGCAAATGACAGCCAGTATAATGTTCAAGTCATCAACCGTTAGGGTATAATTCAAATGTTATTGAACAAACCTCCCAATGATAACAGTATTTTTTTCAAAAATAAAAAACTCAAAATGCACTTTTCCAAATTATTATGGAGAGAGGTTCAAAACATTTCATAGGTTGTAAAGAACTGAAAATGGTAGTTTGTTGAATGTGCAGCATTGGGAGGTCATATTTACTGAAATCAAAAGCTGTTTCAATCAAAAACCTTAACAGGCCAAGTTCCATGTCAATGTAGGAGCCTTCTTTCATATCACCTTCAGTATTCATCCATTCAACTTGTGAGTTTTTGGAGAGTTTCTGCTTGAATTTCTTTGCAGGATGTCAGAACTGCCTCCCAGAGCTGCTGTTTTGATGCCAGCTGCCTCCACCCTCATAGATCTTTTGCTTGAGGATGCTCCAAAGGTTCTCAATAGGGTGGAGGTGGAGAGGATGGGGGCCACACCATGAGTTTCCCTCCTTTTATGCCCATAGCAACCAATGACACAGAGGTATTCTTTGCAGCATGAGATGGTGCGCTGTCAGGCAGGAAGATGGTTTTGCTACGAAAGGCACGGTTCTTCTTTTTGTACCATGGAAGAAAGTGCTCAGTCACAAACTCTATATACTACCCAAAACATAACTCCGCCACCTCCTTGCTGACGTGGCAGCCTTGTTGGGACACGGTGGCCATCCACCAACCTTCCACTACTCCACCCATCTGCACCATCCAGGGTTGCACGGCACTCATCAGTAAACAAGACTGTTTGAAAATGAGTTTTCATCTATTTCTGGGCCCCCTGCAACCGTTTCTGCTTGTGCGTTTGTGCGCGTGTATGTGTGTGTGTGCGTTTGTGCGCGTGTATGTGTGTGTGCGCGTGTGTGTGTGTGCCCGTGTGTGTGTGTATGTGTGTGCGTTTGTGTGCGTGTGTGTGTGTGTGTGTGTGTGTGTGTGTGTGTGTGTGTGTGTGTGTGTGTGTGTGTGTGTGTGTGTGTGTGTGTGTGCATGCACTGAGGTGTGACAGACACTGCAGGTCTGAGCGGCTGTCAGAGAGCCAGGATTCCCTCTTAAAGAGGGATTTGTCATCTAATCAAGGAGGGAGGGCGAGAGAGTGTCCGATTTCACATAATTCAGTCTGTGTGTGTGTGTGTGTGTGTGTGTGTGTGTTTGTGTGTGTGTGTGTGTGTGTGTGTGTGTGTGTGTGTGTGAGAAGCCCGCGGGCGTGCCAGGGTGCGGTCGTACCTCCTGCACGACCGCACCCTGGCACGCCCGCGGGCTTCTTGTCCAGGAAGCACCTGTTTATGTTTATGTTGCAGGTGTTGTTGAGCTGCGTGGGGGCGGCGTGTGTCCCTCCACCTCCAGTGCCTCCGCTCACGTGCAGCGGTGCCAGGCCCTCCGTCACGCACAGCGGAAGAGCAGATGGCCTCGCCCCAATTCATGCCTCTCTGCATGGGCATCGCCACGTTTGCGTACGCATCCGAATCTGTTCCGGGGTATATGAGCGAAACAAGGCCTGGCCGTCTGGCCCCCGAAATCGAACCACGTTAAGAGCCTTTGTTTACTGATGTCCCTGTCTCTGCATAGAAGCATAAATCTGTGTGCGCTGTAGAATTGGCAACGGTCGTAGGAATAGACATTTTGGTGAAATCTTAGGTGTGTGTGTGTGTGTGTGTGTGTGGGTGGGCACGTGCTTGGGCATATGCACCGCTCCTGACATCAGTAATAAGTGCGTTTGAAAGGCAGATGGTGTTGGAGAGGCTGGAGTTATATACAGTACAGCAGGAATGGAGAACGATGCGCTCTTCTGCAAACTTTCTCTCTTTTTTGGCTCTGACGCCTTGTTTGTGCCGTTCATAGGCAACGCCTCCTGAACTGGGTGATTTCATATTTTTTCGGCCCAAGCCGCTCACGGGGCCCCCGAGTGCTCTCCCGTGACGGGGACAGCTGCGCCATCTGCGTCAACGCGTCTGGAAGCGGCGTGGGGGTCAGGGTTGGGCGTCGGAACGCTGGCGGTTCATGGCCTCGCCGGATTTGCAAATCCACGTCACCGCGCCACGGACCTTCTCCCAGATTTCCATTTATGAGTGTCCAATGCTTCAGAGCAGCCGACGTCGCCCAGGCAACGTTCACCACGTAATGAGGCTGCGTCAGTTATGACCGTCAGACTCTGAGTCGTATCTACAACAACAAGCTTTCTGAGAGCTCCGTGTGTATTCGACTAGATGGTAAAAAAAATACAAAAGTGCTTGATCCGGTCAACCCTAATCGGCATGTCAATACGGAGCCTTTTTTTTTTTTTTTATATTTGAGGGGGTGGCAAACAGAGCTTACTGAACTCAAATTTGGCAAACGGTCAAAACGATAAACACGAGATAAATAAACGAGTCGAACAGTGTGGTGAGCCACAGCCCGAAAAAGGAGCTCTCCAGTCCTGGAACTCAGGGAACAGGAGAGGCTGTACCCCAGCCGCCAGCCCGCTCGCCTGGTGGATTTGTCAGACAGGAGATAATTAACATCCAGCCCCACAGGGGTCGGCCCCCGACACCCCTGGGCCCCTGCTGGGCCCGGACGTCCCCTGACAGAAGGAGAACGGTCGCACTTTGGAGCAGAAGGTCCGGTGTGTGGACGGACAATGATCAGGAGGAATCGAGAGGCACACAGAAATATAAAATAATAATAATAATAATAATAATAATCATAATTTAATCATAATAATCATAATAATCATAATTATAATAATCACAATTATAATATGATAATGATCATATGAATAAAGTGTATTATTATAAATGGAATAATATCAATACAAATGAAATAGAAATATACACAAATAGCCAAGAAATACAGAATAGAAAAAGCCAAATATAAAAATATTAAAAAAAAAAGTCCAAAAATTATATATCAGAAGGATAAATTATAATAAAGTATAAAAGGTATAAGAGGGCAGAGGTGGAGGAGGACAGTCGTGGAATTGGTACAGTGCTATCTGGTGTTAGTGTAGAGGAATGTGTGTGTGTGTGTGTGTGTGTGTGTGTGTGTGTGTATGTGTGTGTGTGTGTGTGTGTGTGTGTGTGTGCGCGCGTGTGCGTGTGTGTGTGTGTGTGTGTGTGTGTGTGTGTGTGTGTGTGCGCGCGTGTGCGTGTGTGTGTGTGTATGTGTGTGTGTGTGTGTGTGTGTGTGTGTGTGTGTGTGTGTTGTGTGATCGCGCGCCTGCGTGCGTGTGTGTGTGTGTGTGTGTGTGTGTGTGTGTGTGTGTGTGTGTGTGTGTTGTGTGCGCGCACGCCTGCGTGTGTGTGTGTGTGTGTGTGTGTGTGTGTGTGTGTGTTTGTGTGTGTGTGTGTGTGTGCGTGCATGCGTGTGTGTGTTTAGTCCTGGTTCCCGGCCTCCCAGCGCCTCCTGGGTCAGGAGATCCATGGCCATCATTAGTCTTGTGTGAATAATTGATGCGTCTTCTCCAAAAGGACTTTGGCAAGAACTGATGGCGTTAAATAAGACATCAGCGCACGTTGTTAATCCTCTAATTAGTTTAGTTTACAGCGACCTGTTGGGCTGGTGCGTCGCTGCTCCGCGGGGAGCCACACACTGACGTTCACTGAAGCTTTGGTGTTTTTATTGTTTGCATTATTATAATTTTTTTTTTTCGCCCGCCCGTCCCGAAGTCGGGGGCTAAATTCCCACTCCTACAAACACCGGGGAGCTTTTTTCTTTGTTTTTTTGGCGTCCCCAGTCCGTGAACATTTTGTGCCCCTGTTCTAGAGCGACGTAAGAGCCGCATGGACTCTGATCTGACTGTTCAGACTGAGGTCGCGTCACAGAACAACATCAGACCTGGGTCCCACGAGGACCAGGTGGCTCTGTGTGACTTGTACCGTGCACACTGTCATCAACAAAACACGCCGGGGCCTAGAATTCAACAAAATAAATCTGAATATACACAACATTTTGGGTTTTATGCTTGTATTCCAGTCCGAAAAAAGACAGAATGATGTACATTATTTGATACTAGAGGGAGGAACTGGAGAGCAGCTTTGTCATCGCTTTTTTTAACTAATGTGAGGAGCGTCGTAATAATCAAGTGTCCATCACTTGTGTTGAGGGAGATTCTCACTAAACAAAATGTTTCCCTCCCACTGATCAGTGCAAAAGATGACTGTTCTGCAGCCGCTTGTGTTCGGAGCTCACGTTAGAACAAATTGGTCAACGTGTCCTGGGAGATTTAAATTTCCCAGAAAAAAGGAAGAGATTCAGGTCCGATATTATCTGTTTGCATTGAGCTTAAAAACAACTGAAAAGCAGGTTATACAGACGATGACATCATCAAGGCATGTCAATTTTTTTATTGAATATTCATACTAAAATAAGTCCTGTCATTTAACGCTATTTTAAAAATAAATAGATATAACGAATATCACTACGTAAAATCAAATAATTTCCATTCGTGAACAATAAGTAACAAGGGCAGATACTTTATTTAACATTTCATTTAAAAAGTATTCTGATCGAATCAAAAACTAAATAAATTTGACAAGTAGGTCTAAATAAATAATAAAGTTTGTGGTGTTATGCCTCGTCGACATATTTTACACAATTAACATTTACCGTTTATTTTGGGTCAGAAATAAAACATCCAAAAAACCAAACCATGGATGTTTGTGTCCCAACGACGCATCATCTTGCTGCAGCTCCGTCTCCACTCCGTGTTTACGGCGGGGCTTACTTCTATCTCGACAAACGATATTGGTCGGAGGTGAAAGTTCAGCTGTAGATCCTCCAAACGGATTGTCTTCCCGTTGCAACTCGCCGAGCGCGGAAATGAACAGATCCGAGGAATCTTTTATCGAAATGATCGAGTCTATTTCATTTCGACATCGGGTAAAAAAAAAAAAAAAAAGAAAAGGTGATAATTATCGTGATTGTTTTATCGCCAAATTGTGCTTTGAGGGAATTATTTTGGCCGGACATCGTGAGCGGAGGGATTTAAATATTTCGGACCTCAACAGATTTTCCCCTTTAAAAACCAGCAATTACAACGGATAACGCCGGTTGTGTTAATATACACCGTTAAAGGCTTATACTTTTATAGACGCCTACAGTGGGCAAAGCAGGACCAGAAAATTTGGTCGAGATTTATTTGCATGACATCGTCCAATAAAATGTCAAGACTGTGACGTTCTTCCCCGGATTTATAGAAAGAAGAAAAAAAATATCCTGATGGAAATGATTTTACAAAAGAGAAATATGGAGCTGGAAGCCTGAGTCAGACTCCTTTGAACATTCACTGAGAGCAGAATGACGAATGGAGAGTCAAAGAATGATTCATATTTTCCAAGATAGTTTAAAATGTATTTTGTCAAGGCCGGCTGAATCATACGTACATCGGGCGATAAAGCGCTCGATGCCTCCGGAAAACAAGCGATATAAAGACCGTCTTCCAGGACGTTCTGCTTGTGGAGGTTCATTTACTTGGTGGTGGCACTGAACCCGTTTCCCCCTCGAAGCTGTCGGATCTCTGCGTGCGTAGCTTTTAGCCGGGGGCTAAAGCCGGGCAGGGAATCAAACCGACGTCCCCCAGGCCCCGCCCGGCCGACCGGATCGCGTTCGGGTTTGCAAACAAAGGAGGGGAGTGAAATCCGAGCAAAAGGAAGGAGGTGGAGAGAGCTCCGCCGAGGTGGAGGAGCGCGGACAAGAGGGATGGGGCGAGAGGGAGAGGGGGAGGGGGAGGGGGAGAGAGAGATGGAATTTGATGGAAACTCTCCCTTATCTGTCTAACGCCGCCTCGGAATTAAAGTAATCTAGTTTCTCCAAATATTCATTAAGAGGTTTGAAAAAGGCGCCAAGTCTGACACTGGCACACTATTTTTAGTTGGACTGTTGATGATTGTGTGTGTGTGTGTGTGTGTGTGTGTGCGTGAGGGAGAGAAAGAGAGAGAGAGAGAGAGAGAGAGGGATTACGGGGTTTCGAGTTTCTACTCTGAGGAGTTAAAACTCAAGAGTGTTTGTGTGTGTGTGTGTGTGTGTGTGTGCGCATGTGTGTGTGTGTGTGTGTGCATGCATGTGTGTGTGTGTGTGTGTGTGTGCGTGTGTGTGTGTGGAGTTTGTGGCATGTGACATTGCCATTTTCCTCCAGACTGATGCACTGATGCAACAAGATAGCGTCTGGAAACTCTCACCAGTCTCCCTCGCTCTCTCTCTGCGTCTCTCTCTCCTCCCTCTCTCTCTCTCTCTCCCTCTCTCCCTCGCTCTCTCTCAAGATTCAAGATTCAATGATGTTTATTTATCACATACTTTTACATACAAGCACATGTGGTGAAATGTAATTGCAATACACCCGGAGGCTATGCACAATAAGTACAAAGACACAATAGTTAATAGCTAAGTAATTAAGTAATTAACTAACTAACTAAACTAACTGATTCCCCACAACATAATTCAGTTAATAAATAGAATACGATAAGCGTAAAAAGGTATAATACTGAATGTAGATGCAAAATAGAAATAAGGGTTATGGTTATGGTTATGGTTATGGTTAGGAATAGACTATTTGTATATACACAGATATGTGCAGTAAAGTGGCATGTGAATAAAATGAGGTAGTGTGTGTTGAGATATACAGCACAGTATACAACAGTATTACACACCAATACAGTAACAGTACAGTATGCGGTACAGTATGCTACATACAGTACAGAAGGTAGTGGAGCCTGTGTGTGTGTCTCAGTGAGGACCCCTGCTGAGGTCAGCGTTGACACTTCTTATGTCTTGATGTAGAAACTCCGTCTCAGTCTCTGTTCTCACTGTGTGACTGAGTAGGCGTTGCCCGACCGCAGCAGCTGGAACAGTCCGTTGTTGGGGTGATGAGGATCCTTCATGATGCTGCAGCTCTGCTACTACACCTCCTGGTGTATAAGTCCTGCAGGGAGAGGAGGGTAGTTCCAGTGGAACGTTGAACGCAGCACCCTCTGCAGGGCCCTCCTGTCCTGAGCAGTACAGTTCCCAAAGCAGGCAGTGATGTTGCCTGTCAGGATGCTCTCCACCGCTCCACAGTAGAAGGACTTGAGGATCCTCACCGAGACCCCGAATTTCTTTAGCTGCCTGAGGTGGTAAAGACGCTGCATCGCCTTCTTCAGCAGAGTGTCTGTGTGTGTAGTCCATGTTAAGTCCTACGTGATGTGGACTCCCAGGTACTTGAAGCTGCTCACCAGAAGTCCCATTACTCACCAAGGGCGTGCATGTCCTCGGTTGTAATCCTCTTCTAAAGTCCACAACCAGCTCCTTAGTTTTGCTGACGTTCAGGAGGAGGCTGTGGTCCCGGCACCAGAGTGACAGGTCAGCCACCTCCCCGTGGGGGGCCTTCTCATCGTCGTCGTTGATCAGGCCCACCACAATGGTGTCGACAGCAAACTTGATGATGGTGTTGGAGCTGGACCTGGCCACACAGTCATGTGTGTACAGGGAGCACAGTAGGGGACTGAGGACGCAGCCCTGGGGGGATCCTGTGTTCAGGGTGAGGGAGCTGGACACGTGCCTCCCCACCCTAAACACCTGGGCTGGGCTGGGAGGAAGTCCAGGATCCAGACACACATCCGAGTGTTCAGTCCTAGCTCACGCAGCTTGACAGCAAGTTTTGTGGGGAATATGGTATTGAAAGCTGAACTGTAGTCGATGAACAGCAATCTCACATAGCCCGCCATCAGGGTGCGTGAGCATGGTTTGCCGTATCTTGGAGACAGCGTTGTCTGTGGATCTGTTCAGCCGGTACGCAAACTGCAGCGGATCAATTGTGCGGGGGAGGGAGGCACTGATGTAATCTTTTATCACTCTCTCGAAGCACTTTATGACCACCAGGGTGAGGGCAACCGGACAGTAGTCATTCAAGCAGGCTGGAGCTAGCTGGTTCGCACAGACTTCAGTACTCGGCCAGATATGCCATCTGGGCCCACAGCTTTCCTGGTGTTCACATGCATCAGAGCCCTCCTGAGGCCATGCTAAGACACCTAGAGCGCGCGCTCATCCCCAGTGGTGTAACTCCAATTAGCCAGCAAGCTGGCAGTGTTGTTGCAAACCTCAACCACTCTTGAAGTTGGTTATAGTCCGCAGCCCCTGCCACAAGTGTCTGGTGTCCTGTTGCTCCATCTGTCGCTCCACTGTGTCTCTGTATGTCTGTTTAGCATCCTTCACCACACTCCACAGTTTGTATGACGCAACTTTGTAATTGTCTATGTTGCCGGATACAATACCTTCGTTGTAAGCGGCGGTGCAAGTATTCAGAGCACCGTGGATTAATTTATCCACCCACAGATTCTGGTAAGGAAATATCCAAACTTTCACCGTGGGAACGATGATGTCCGCTAACATAGCTTTGAAACTCATAGCTACTTCCGTAAACTCGCTGACGTCACTGGAACTTGATTGGAACATGTCCCAGTCGACGTCACTCAGAGCGTCCCGAAGCGCGACCTCTGATTGGTCCGACCACTGCTTTACGTCCCTCGTCACTACTGTTCCACCCACGATGCAACAAGATGGCCGTGTGGTCCAATTTCCCGACGGTATTGTGTCCGTTCTTGTACGGTGTGTAGCAGTGGTCCAAAGTTTTAACTCCCCTGGTGGCACACGTGATGTGTTTTTTTCAAGTTTCACCTTGTTAATGTCCCAAGTCACCACCACAGTTGCGTCGGGTCAATTGTTACGCACAACACATCATGTAGGTCCGATCGAACTATGTCGGTGTCCGTTTGCAGTGGAATAAAAACGGCTGTGATGATGACCGTGCCGAATTCCCGGGGGAAGCATGCGACGGTCAGCTGTTCCAGGTTCGACGAGCAGTTGTGGGAGAGTCTTGATGTTGTTGGAGTTACACCAGCTGCGGTTAGTCATGATGCTGACCCCTCCACCCTTGGATTTCCCCGACTCCTCCCACCCGTCGGTGCGGAACACAGAGAAGGCCTCGGCTGGGCGAATGGCGTGGTCCGGCGGGTTCAGCCACGCCTCCATCAGGCAGACGATGCAACATTTGCTCGTATCCTGTTGGAATGTAATCCTCGCTCGAAGGTCATCCATGTTGTTCTCCAGGGACTAGACATTGGCAAGGGGGATGCTGGGCAGAGGTGGACGGCAAGGTTGTGTCCTCATTCGCATCTTAATGCCGCCTTGTTTACCGCAGTGCTTCCAGCAACTGCATTGAAGTTACTTCTGTTGCTGATGGTGTTGGCGCGTAGAATCTCCGCCCGCCACTCTGTACCAAAGTTGTTCCTGTGATGTAGAACGAAAATAAACACTTTAATGTGCGTAATCACACGGAGCATTCGTGCAGGCGACCACAAGGGGCGGCACCAAGCAGCTCGCTTCCTGTTCAGCAGTTAGCTTCCTGTTTAGCAGCTAGCTTCCTGTTCAGTCTCTCTCTGTCTCTCTCTCGCTCCCCTCCCCCCTTCTGCTTTTTGGATACTAGGTTCACTCTTTCAACCGTTTCATTTTCCGTGACCGGACCGTTACGTGTGCGTGGGTTTTGGAATCTCACTGCCAGTCGCCGGGTTTTACACAATTTACACAATTTTTTTTTATTTTGTCACAAAATAGGTTTCACAACCCACCGGGATGCTCCTGGGAATCTGCGCCGGAATTCTGGAAAAATGATAGTACACATTTATAGTAAGAGGGTGTTGTTTTTTTGGGCGGCATATTGACATTTGGTAATGTATGTTGGTTAATGGGATGAGACTAGAGGAGGTCGTGTTTGGCACAATTTAATTTTATAGTAATTATACTTTTTTCTGTTAATTATCACCCCTCCCAATGTATGCAACCTTATTCGCAAATGTTATCGTAGGCTGGAGGGATGTGTACTGCTAATGTTGATCAATAAAAAGAATAATGACAGAAATAGCAAACAAACGATTTTTCAGGTCTGACGGTTTAATCCTGGCATTATTATACCATAGGCTTGTGTAGTGGAAATATAGGGTTCCACCTTAAAAGTTCCACACATCAAATAAGTCAAATATCCACTCCGGTCATTCAGAAAACCGCTATCAGGAGTCAGGGGTCAGGGTGACTGGTGTCACAATGGAGCAGAGTCATCCGGTGACGGAGCGGGATGGATTTTTTTTCGGCTCACTGAGCTTCGATGCCCCGGGGCCCCCCCCCCCGGATCCGGCGCTCGCACTTGCGATGCTCTTTGACATGAAGAGCACCATTGAACCCCCTCTCTTTGTGCCGAACGGGGTCAGGTTTCCTCCGACTTCGGAGGCTGATCCCACGTCGGCGAGGCGGTTCGCTCACCTCTGAACCCTTCCAGAAGTTATTTTTTATTTATTTTTCGAATTTTTAACACAACTTTGATCTCTTATATAACCTAATAATAACTTAACACTTTGGGGCTTTGAAACTTCCCAAGATTCCATTCAACTGTGGGGGGTGATTTAAAAATGTTCTCCCTGCTGCTGTCGATTGTAAATGTTGCTCTGCTGTAAAAATAATTCCGGGAGGCCCTGCGGCCAAGTTGCCAGGTCCCAAGGTTGAAGGGTGGTAATTGGCCGGGGTCTCGGACCCTTTCAAAAAGCACCTGGAAAAACGAGCTTGTTAAAAGGGAAAGAAGAGTCCGAGTTGAAAACGCCTGAAGAGCCACAGCGTTCCTCCACCCCTCTGCCTGTCTCTCTCTCCGTGTCTCTCTCTCTCTGGCCCTTTCTCAAGCTGCATTCTTGTCTGTATTTGTGAAACGTCATCAGTCGCAGCCCAAGTACTGTTCCAATTCAAAGTACGCGTAAAGCCAAGTCCAGTCCAAATGCCGGGATGTGGACTTTCTCCGCCCATTTTATCGAGGATGCATCGGTGGTGACTTGTGTGGACTTGGGACAGCCAAATATCCCAGAATGCATTTCCCACCAAGCGGTGGTAATGGTAATGGTCCCCGGGAGTCTGTACTCCCGAGTTGAACTTGCCAAGTCCGGACTTCGCGTACTTGTTATTGAGAAACGACCTCTGTCCCCCTATGGCATCCGATTCATGTCATAATATGCGCCATAAAAAGTGCTCACAAGCAAATGTTATTGTTTTCCATGCACACAGGGGTGGCGCTCCCCATAGGTGACATGGGCGGCCACCTTGGGTGCCATCTCGAAGGCGGGCCCGGACCGGTGAGTGATCATCACAGGCTGGATTCGAACCCCAGGGTCGCTGCAAGCGTTTTGGCTATACGCTACGCCCGCCTTTCTGGTCGAGCCACCGCGATGCCATTGGTACCTCTCCGACAGTACCGACGGTGCCTACCACGTGCCAGCGAAGGGACGCCCGCGCTACCGACCCATGGCGCTTTCGGCGCGCCAGAAAACTGCGTTTTCATCCTAGGTGTAGGTTACTTTGTTTTACTCCGTTTCCTTATGGAACGACGGAACGAAAGAAGCACCGTGCGTAATGGGGACACTTTCGCCGTCTCTCTTACTACCCCCTCCGTCTCTCTTACCGCGCCCCCCGTTGGACAGGTTGCCCGGAGCGGCAAAATGGCCAGAGCTGCAAGAACGGCAAGTTCACAAATCAAACACAGGGTTGTGCAGGCAGCGTCCAGCGAGAAACACAACAAAGAATGGGTTTATTGAAATGGAAATTAGAATTGAAATAAGCAGCCGGCAGGCGTGAGAGATTTGGTGCTTGGCGTTGCCAATATATATACACATGGTAATACACAGGTTTATATGCTCTCATACGCCCTCACGGGTCACTGGGCTCGCGCGAGTCGGCATGACTTTTGACAATTGGTGGGCGGAGACCAGGGGAGGCACTAGCCCTTCGCACCCACTTGGACCTCCTTGTACCCTGGACGGGCAGGTCCAGCTCCGCAGCTCGCATGTTGGTCTCGGTGGGACCCTCGAAAACGGGCGGATACGAAGTGAATTCAATCGGTCTTTTAAAAAATCGCCAACTGTTTTGAATGTTCTTTGTCATATTCAAATCAAATTGAATTACCGAACCCTTCCTGGGTGAAATCGTAGAATTTGCTGTGAGCAAGTTTTATCACGCGCACACCATAGCTCCCGGAGCAACTTTCCTCTGTTTATTCAGGCATAATGAACATCGCCCTCCTCCCTCTCGCTCTACCTCATTGTAATTGTCTCAAAGCATTCTCTCCCTCCCTCTCTCTCTCTCCCTCTATCTTTCGGTCCGTCTGTCCTGCCCTTTCTTCCGCGCTCGATCGTCCTCTTTTATCCCATCATTTAATCACTCTCTCTGTTTCTTCCACGATACACAATCCCGTCCCTTTGATCCCTACCTGGAAAATAGGTCAGAGAGAGGGACTCCACTCGCATCTCTCTCTCTCTCTCTCTCTCTCTCTCTCTCTCTCTTTCGCTCTCTCTCTCTCTTTTCTTTACTAAGGTGTCCGTGTGATGAGCGGCTCGCGGATGAAAATCATGGCGTCGGTGTTTTATTAAATGGAGAGGTAGTGTGAGTGTGTGTGTCGAGGCGATCCGACAGTAGGAAGTGGATGAGAAAGAGAGGGTAATTAGGAAGAAAGACGGTGCGGGTAAGAATAGATACAGCACGGGGGGGCTTCTTTTGTTTTTTGCGTTTTGGAGCGTCATGACTGCGAAATCCAAGACTCTTTATTTTTACCAGGCTTTTAATTGATCCCATCGTTTAAGTGATTTTATTATTCTGCTTGGTGTCAAATGTGTTTTTGCTTGGCCTCTATCGTCACTTTCTGACGGCCCACATTGCGTTCCATGCCGTGTATAAAAAGGTACAATACAAATGAAGGTTATAGCTACTATTGCTTGTCACATCCTGCACCCTGATGTAATTCAACTTACGAAACAATTGCACGGGAGTCACTTAATGAAACCGACCGGATGTATCACTGATGCGCAGCCCTGAATACCTACCTAGAGTCTGTGGAACTGAATCTGAGTAAGTAACTAAGTACAGATCTTTGAAAAGTGTACTTAGACACAGTTAAAAGCACTTATGCCTGGTTGCTCTCCACTGTCGGTTTCCAACAGGTGCTGTTTTGGATAAATCCGTCCAGTTTCCAGGACGGCTTTGTTTATCCTATGAATATGAGATTTTGACTTTGCGGGTGATTGAAGCCGAGCCGGTTCAGGGAGGCACATGGAGGCGGCAGGAGCGGAAACGCCCGTCTGGGCGTCGGGCGGGACCTTCCTCGCCACCTCGAGCTCTCGCCCGTTGCGTGTTGACTGGCAGCATTAATTTGCGGCGGTCCGGAGGCTTTTCGCACGGGGAAGGTTGGCGAGGATTGCCGGGTGGGCGGGGTTACATCCACGGTCAGGGGTTCAGCGTCATTAAAGCCGCTGTCGGTGCTGAACCGCTGGAGGTTTGTTTTGGTTTATTTATGACTTGGTTCTCGGATGGGCTTTCCTTTGATACTCCTGCGGGATCCAGGGATGCGAGGCTAATACATGTGTCGTTGGGGTATGCACGCCTGCTGATTTGCATTGTGTGTGTGTGTGTGTGTGTGTGTGTGTGTGTGTGTGTGTGTGTGTGTGTGTGTGTGTGTGTGTGTGTGTGTGTGTGTGTGTGTGTGCGTGCATGTGTGCGTGCGTGCACATGTTTTCCAGGATGGTGGAGTACTCCCTGGACCTGCAGAATGTCAACTTCTCCGCCATCAGGACGGTCAGGGTACTGCGGCCTCTCAAAGCCATCAACAGGGTGCCAAGTAAGTCCCGTCTCACTGTCACTGTCCCACGGGGGCCTCGGCGTGGGGACCCGGCTCGGTTCCGGTCCCAGTGGCCCCCGGGTCGAGGCGCAGTTTGGCCCCGTGAGATTCCTCAGTGTTGGTCTTTGCGAAGCATTTCCTGTGCTGGGTACAGATATGAAGCTTTGTCTCCGTCAAATTCCACCGTACTGCCATCCATCCATCCATCATCCATCCATCCATCATCAACCTCCCTCATGTCCAGGACCCTCAATTCCATCCGCATTCAGCCGCAGACCTCATTTAAGATTTTGACCCCCCCCCTGTCGACAGTTTACCTGAAGCGGCAAAAAGGGGCTGGAGCCCACTCGGGCTGAGGCCCCTGGGTTTGTGAAAAGGATAGTGGTGAAAAGGAGATGATCAATAACGGGAAGCCTGCAAGACCTTTTTGGACTTGGTCAGCATCCACCGGGACCTTTCATCAATCCTATCACACGAGACCCGAGGGGAGTGGGGTGGGGGCCGCTCGTTCTCCTCTGAAGAGCGGGGTCCCCGCGCCAGCTGCTATTCCATTGTTCCATCTAATTTGCGCCTGGAACCCAATTACCTCAAGAACCTTGGAGAGCTCTCGTCGTCGGGCACGCGGCTACTCGAGGATAATGTTGTTTCGCCGCCTTCACGAGCGTAATTGCAGAGTGTTCCTCTGTCCGCGACTCCGGTAGATCAACGGGCCGCGCTTCCCCGTCCCCTCCAGGGCAGCGGCTCGGTTCGCTCGGCCTGGAGCGCCGCGTTTCGGGCCGCGGACGGCCGGCGCGCGGACACGTGCACGGCAGGGGGGCCGACCACATCCCGGGTGCGGTCGTCGGGAGACGGGGAAAAAAAGGCCGTCCTCCCCAGGGAGCGAGAGAGGGCGGGGCGGCGGGACGGGCGGGTCTGAGCTTCCAGAGTCTTGGGTCTTTTTGGGCTTTTTTCGCCGTTTTACCTGGTGCTGCCACGACCTTGACATTTTGATAGAGGATCAATTACGGTGACTTGTTAGGTTGCCTTTTCTTGTCTATTAATACTGCCATAAGATAAAACATGTCAGCCTGTGCTATAATAATACACTTCTTTTATGCATTGGACAATGGATTGGACAACGCTTTGTGACGTTTCTTTCATTGGCTTAATATTCCCCCTTTATTTTGAATGGAAACGCGTGGTTGTGATGGAGGAATCTGACGTTTTCCCTAAAAGATACTGATCTGCTGAGATGAATGCGCTGGGGTGCTTATATAATAATGGTGACAGCTCTGGTCTCACTCCCCCTCTCGGAGGGAAGGGGGTTTTCAGCACAAACTCGACCATGAGTCACATTTCAAATTATTTTATTTCACGTAGGCCAACGACGGGAATCGAGGCAGAGCAAGGATTTGCCATCGAGTGAAGATGGTGAAAACCTCTGCGACGGTTTCGAGGGGAAACAAACAAACTGCGGAATCCACAACGTTCACCGCAGCGCCGCCTCTCCGGCCGTCGTTTGCCCTCCTCCTGTTCTTTCTATTCTTTTGCCACCCTTCCTTCCTCCCTTCCTTCCTTCCTTCTTCCCTTCCTTCCTTCCTCCCTTCCTTCCTTCCTTCCGCTTGTCACCCTCTCTTCCATTGTCTGCGTCCCTTTGTCCCCCGGCTCACGGGGGAAACACCCGGCAGCCGCCGATCCCCCAGAATCCCCCCTTTTCCCTCCTCAGGCGGCGAATCTGTTTATTCCACAAACAAAACTCAGACGTGAAATGAATGAGATGAAGGGGAGGAAACCTCCACGGCCGGTCTGTTGTGGCCATCCATCCATCATCCACCCATCCTCCACCCATCCATCATCCATCCATCCTCCACCCATCCATCATCCATCCATCATCCACCCATCCATCATCCACCCATCCTCCACCCATCCATCATCCATCCATCCATCCTCCACCATCCATCAATCCATCATCCATCATCCATCTATCCATCCATCCATCCATCATCCATCCATCCAGCCAACCATCCATCCATCATCCACCCATTCATCATCCATCATCCATCCATCATCCATCTATCCATCCATCCCTCCATCCATTGATGCATCCATCCATCCAGCATCCATCAATCTATCCATCCATCCCTCCATCCATTTATGCATCCATCCATCCACCCATCCCTCTATCCATTGATGCATCATCCATCCACCCATCCCTCCATCCATTGATGCATCCATCCATCCATCATCCATCTATCTATCCATCCATCCATCATCCATCTATCCATCCATCCACCCATCCCTCCATCCATTGATGCATCATCCATCCATCCATCCCTCCATCCATTTATGCATCCATCCATCCACCCGTCCCTCCATCCATCATCCATCCATCCATCCATCCATCCACCATCCATCCATCATCCATCCATCAATCATCCATCCACCCATCCCTCCATCATTGATCCATCCATCCATTAATCCACCCTGACCTCCCTTCATCCATTCATCCATCCATCCACCCATCCCTCCCTCCATCCATTCATCCATTCATCCATCCATCCACCCATCCCTCCCTCCATCCATTCATCCATCCATCCACCATCCCTCCATCCACTGATCCATCCATCCACCCATCCCTCCCTCCCTCCCTCCCTCCATCCACTCATCCAACGCTGCGTCGCCGCATATTTGTTCTGCTTTTCGCCGTTTATTCAGTTCATTCATCCAATAAGCGGTGTCCCTGTAGCTAATGAACTCCTTCTCTCATGAAGTACATTTTGATTGTTTTCTGTCCTTTATTCCCTTCATCATCGGGTCGTCTCTTTCTCTCCGCCTCGCTTCCTCTCTCCCTCCTTCAGAGAGCGGAGGCCGGGTCGGGTGGGGTCGGGGAAATTAAGTACAGCGGTAAATATGTAGAGAGAGAGAGAGAGAGACAGGGAGGGAGAGCGAGGGAGGGAGGGAGGGAGAGTGCGACAAAGAGCCAGAATGACCAAGAGACGGAGGGGAATGAGGAAGAGAAAGGAAAGGATGGATAAACGGAGGTGTAGAAAAACATTTGATTGTTAGTGAGAGCGAGTGAGAGACGTTGTGAACGATGCTCATGGCACATTCAGGCCAAATAACCTTCTTCAGAACATGAGATGGATGATAGATGCAGAGAAAGAGAGAGAGAGAGAGCGACAGAGAGAGAGAGAGAAAGGGTGGAAGTGAAAAAGTAAAAGGAAAAAAGCAGCGGGAACACGCAGCGGACGCTTGACAAGAACGAGACGGATCAAGCGGCGGATCGATGCTCCTGCAACCAACGAAGAAGAAACAAACAAAGAAGTAAAACAAGAGAAAAAAAGAGAAGGAACCGATCACAAAGGCGACAATGGAGGGAGGAGGGGAAGAGAGGAAAGAAGGAGGGATGAAAATAGAGGAGCCACAAAATAGAGATAAATGAAGGAGGGACGCGGGGATTATCCGGAGGAGGAGGAGGAGGAGGAGGAGGAGGAGGAGGAGAGAGGATGATGGGATGATGAGGGGAAGCGAGGGAGGACGCACGGAGGACTGGGATCAGCGCGCTGCTACGATGATGGATAGAGCGGGCGGAGGACGAGGTGAGGGATGCAAAGGGGATCGACGGATAAGCAGGGAGGAAATTGAGGGAGGGATCGCGGCGACCAGGGCAATGGGGAGGAGGAGAGGAGGGGCGGGGGAGCGGAGGGGTGGAGCGGGGGAAGAGAAGAAGAAGGAACGAGAGGGAAGGAGAGAGCGAGAGAGAGAGCGAGAGAGAGAGCGAGAGAGAGAGAGAGAGAGAGAGAGAGAGAGAGAGAGAGAGAGAGAGGGAGAGAAAGAGAGAGAGAGAGATGATAAGATATCAAAGAAGCGGAGAAAGAAGCGATTATATTTCCTTTGACAGCTCCTTACGAGCTGTTAGGAGGGGAGGAGAGAAACGGTGGTATTCCTCCAACCTCCATCCCTCCATCTCTCTGCATCCCTCCATCCCTCCATCTCTCTGCATCCCTCCATCTCTCTGCATCCCTCCATCCCTCCATCTCTCTGCATCCCTCCATCCCTCTGCATCCCTCCATCTCTCTCCATCCCTCCACCCCCCTGCATCCCTCCATCCTCTACATCCCTCCATCTCTCTCCATCCCTCCATCCCTCTGCATCCCTCCATTCCTCTGCATCCCTCCATCTCTCTCCATCCCTCCATCTCTCCGCATCCTTCCATCTTTGCATCCCTCCATCTCTCCACATCCCTCCAT
>NC_137191.1:2261254-2266254 GCF_960531495.2 Zeus faber
CACATAGAAAGGTATGTGCATAGAAAGACAAAAACGGATAGATTTATAAGCTCTACGCAGGTTAATGATTGCATAGACACACGTTCATATGCTCTCTGTCTAACAGACACACACATACAGTATACACATGCACACACACACACACACACACACACACACACACACACACACATACACAAACATTCACGCACACAAACCTATACACATACACACATACACACACACACACACACACACAAACATACACACACACACACACACAAACCTATTCACATACACACATACACACAAACATATACACATACACACATACACACACACACACACACACACACACCGCACACAAACTGACGCATCTACCCACGTGCACACACTCCTACACCCACCCCCCAGTCCCAAATAGTATTAGTTCCCCACGTAATGGGACACCAATGGAGATGAACCAGCCATGGCTCCTAATGGACAGGACTGGGCCTGTTTACTACATTACCCACAATCCCCTTCCCCCTGAGAGGCCTCAGCCTCATTAGCTGCCAAGTTGACGGCCATCGTCACTTTCTCTCCCTCTCTCTCTCTCTCTCTCTGTCTCTCTCTTTCTCTCGATCCCATTTATATTCTGTTTATTTCTTCTTTCATACAGCCTGGGCTTTTGTCATTTCTCGTTTAATTGAGTCACTTTCTCTCTCTCTCTCTCTCTCTCTCTCTCTCTCTCTCTCTCTATTTCTGCCCAGCTCTCTGGACAGTCCCTGCAAGAGTGAATAATTTCAATGGAATAAATAAGCGGAAATCATGTGTTTGATAAAGTCAAAGCTGGTGAACGCTCCATGATCAAATTACAGGGATGATTGTATTAATTTCACTCAACTGAATTTTGCAATACTCGCAGTAAAGAAACTCACAGCCGGGGTTGACTACAATTCATCTTGTAGAATCTGAATTTATACCGATGACAATGCATGTGGCTTAATGAGTATTATATTTTAGCACTGCATTTAAAATCTTTTGAGCTTTCCTGTTGGGAATCGATCATCAGATTAAAAACATCCACGTTGATAGTGTTTTATTTTGTGATTTAAATTTGTCTTTTCTTAGCGAATCGTTGCGCAGGAAAGGCCTCGCCCCTCCAGGTGAGAGGTGCTGCCCGTCCCTGCGGGTGACACCGGGGAGGTCCTTCGAGTGCATTAGTGCTGGAGGGCCTCTTGGCGGCTGCCCCGGGCCCGGTCGGACGTAGAGCCCCATTAGTCACTGTGCCACCAGTCAGGACCCTGGGGAGAGGAGCTTGAGTTGCGTCTGTCCACTTAGCCCTGATTAGCCGGCTAAACGCTAAGGCTGCTGCCATTAATATTACAGCCGGACCTTAACCCCTCGCTTTGGAGCGCTCTCAGAGATCGTAGACGAGTAAATGGGCCGTGGGATCCCAATTAGGAGCAAGATTAGGGATTGATTGGACCATTATGATAATATGGCAGCTTGTATGGAGATGCCAGCGAGCTGCATTGTGATGAGTTTGTGTGCGTGTGTGTGTGTGTGTGTGTTTGTGTGTGTGTGTGTGTGTGTGTGCGTGTGTGTGCGTGTGTGTGTGTGTGTGTGTGTGTGTGTGTGTGTGTGTGTGTGTGTGTGTGTGTGTGTGTGTGTGCGTGTGGTGGGATGTGTGTGGTGTGCATGTGCAGTATCCATGTTCTTTCATGCATGTACTGTGTGTTTATGAGTGTTTGTGTTTTTAGGGAATTGCATACATTTACTGTCTTTTCCATAGAGTATGTATATGTGTGTGTTTGTCTGGTGTGCATGTGTGTTTATATGACATGCCTGGGCTCACCTGCATCAACCCTGTGTGTGTGTGTGTGTGTGTGTGTGTATGATTATAATTTTTTGCAATGTATATATGACTCATGGACGTTTTAGAATATATATTCTCCATTGATTACAATCAAAATGAAGAGGAAAGTGAACTTGGAAAAATAAACACTCATCAATAATTAATAATAATAATAATTACATTATGTCATTTAGCATTAGACAGATTTCTCCAAAGCCACTTTGAATAAGTGGAATGCCGGGTCTAAAATAAGTAAAGTAATATCAGGCGAACGCGACATTGGCGCGAACTTTAAGGCACCAGCCTGTCCCGTCCCCACTCCACCCTGACCCTGTCCTACCTCCACCCTCCCTCCACCCTATCCATCAGCCTGTCGTTCCTGGTCCTGAGGCACTGAGGTTCTTGGCGCTGTCCGTGGTGCTGAACCAGACCAAACAGAGATGAGTAACAACGCATGCATTGTGTGTGTGTGTGTGTGTGTGTGTGTGCGTGCGTGCGTGCGTGCGTGCGTGCGTGCGCGTGCTTCCAGGCATGCGTATCCTGGTCAACCTCCTCCTCGACACTCTCCCCATGCTGGGAAACGTTCTGCTGCTCTGCTTCTTCGTCTTCTTCATCTTCGGCATCATCGGCGTGCAGCTGTGGGCGGGGCTTCTGAGGAACCGCTGCTACCCCGAGGAGAACTTCACCCTGTGAGTCCCTGTGTGTGTGTGTGTGTGTGTGTGTCACTGTTAAAAGGGAAATGTTTGACAAAATTAAATACTTGTACAGTATAGCATTGATTGCAGTGCTTTAATGATTCAATAATTGTCCGAGTTTTGAAAATTCTATGTTTTAGTGTTTTTGAACAGTCCGTCCATCTCTTTAAAATAGCTTCATGGCTTGCTTTTTTTTACGTGTTTGTTTGTGTGTGTGTGTGTGTGTGTGTGTGTGTGTGTGTGTGCGTGTCACTGTTAAAAGTGGAATGTTTGACAACATTAAATACTTGTACAGTATAGCATTGATTGCAGTGCTTTAATAATTCAACAATTGTCAGAGTGTCGAAAATTCTATGTTTTAGTATTTTTGAAAATGTATTTTTAAAATCTCTGCCACCGTAAAGGTTAGCGTGCTTTTTCCGGGCACCCATCCCTCAACCCTGCGTCTATCTCTTTAAAATAGCTTCATAGCTTGCTTCTTTACGTGTGTGTGTGCGCGCTCTCTCTCCTTTCATAAGCTCCAATCGCTCACTGTTACTCGAGATGATTAATTGCTTCATCTATTCAATTTACTCATATTGCCGCCGGGACAATAAGGCTCCTCTCTGACTGCACCGCTCAATTCCAACGTCTCTCTCTCTCTCTCTCTCTCTCTCTCTCTCTCTCTCTCTCTCCCTCTCCCCCGCCATCCCTCCCACTCTCTCGCTCTCATGACCGGCTCTCCGCAGTGCACATAATCAGGCGTATTACAAACCCTACGTTTTGACAAAACAAACATCAGCACGTCACACACTTCTCTTGTCCTCTCTCTCCCCCTCCCCCTCGCTCTGCCTTTCAGACCTCCGTTGTTTTGCTCCCCAAACTCTCTAATTGAAGACTCTCACCCCACGTTGTTTAGCGCCACAATCACCAAACTTTTATTTTTAATTTTTTTTAATTTTCATTTGATCACTCGTTTAGCCGGCGAAGCGCCGCGGGGGCTTTACACCTCTCTTTGGCAACGGCAGCAAGAGCGGCAGCGGCTTTGACCTCTCGTTCAACCGGGATCGTGTTCCCTTGCGGTGATTCCGTTTTTACCGGCATCGAGTTTCCGACGACCCATTGAGTCCAATCAGGGCGATGATTGCCAAGAACCTCAAAATTACAACCATCCCAAGGGAGAAAAAAAAGAAAGAGGGAAAATAAAATAAAAAAATCAATTAAGAAAAAATACAAAATTAAAGAAAAATGAAAATTTTAAGAATAAAACTAAAATGACAGCCATCTCTCCACGAACCAACTAGGTACCGTGTACTTGACATCAAATCTGCTGAAAGTTCTATTGTTTGTCTTTTAATCGTTCCATTCATGTGTCTTTTCTTTAAATGATCTTTCCAATACTTACTTTGCAACTGGCCCCTTTGAATTTGATTTTCCCGATCCAAGTCACAAATGAAAACAAAGCGATGAACGTGAAAAAACGGACACACATTTATACTGTATTAAATAAACAAATCATATCATGCATGATATGATTTTATTGTTTAATTCTGTGAAAGAGTTTTCGTCAAGACACAAGACAAAATTGTGGATTCCCTCATGAACTCCCTGTTGCAGAGTAGAGATAGAGTAGAGGTAAATTAGAGGGTGGTAGAGGGAGGGAGAGGCATAGTAGAGGTAGAGTAGAGGGAGGTAGAGTGGAGTAGAGGTTTAAGTAGAGTTAACTCCCTCGTCCCTCTCTTCTTATTTTCCAGTTCAGTGATTCAATGTTGATCTGTGACGTCATCGTGGATTCAACATCAGTTCTGTCTCTAATCTTCATTTTATCAACGTGAAAGTAAAAGTAATAGTTACAGTAAAAGTAAACGTAACAGTTAAAGTAAAAGTAATAGATAAAGTAAAAGTAATAGTTTAAGTAAAAGTGATAGTGAAAGTAAAAGTAAAAGTGAAAGGAAAAGTAATAGTTAAAGTAAAAGTAAAAGTGAAAGTAAAAGTAATAGCGAAAGTAAAAGAAATAGTGATAGTAAAAGTAATAGTTTCAGTAAAAGTGATAGTGAAAGTAAAAGTAATAGTGAAAGTAAAAGTGAAAGTGAAAGAAAAAGTAATAGTGAAAGTAAAAGTAAAAGTAATAGCTAGAGTAAAAGCAATAATTAAAGTAAATGTAAAATAATAGTTCAAGTAAAAGTAATGCATTAGTCATGTGCATTCAATGTGCAGAAATAACATCCTCATGGTCTGCATATTAAAGAGAACCATAATTAGTGACTCAGTAATTACCAGAGTAATTATCCTCCGGTCAGACCCTGTGCACCTTCTGAATGAATACTTTGTTCTGCACTTGCTCTTTGGTTCCAATCTGCAGCATCACACACACACACACACACACACACACGCACGCACACACACACAAACACACACACACACACATGCACACCCACGCGCACACACACACACACACACACACAGACACACAAACACACACACATAAGAATACACTCTGCAGAGGT
>NC_137191.1:2281254-2303754 GCF_960531495.2 Zeus faber
TTGGCATTAAACTGCCCATTACCTTCCACAGGCTGCCTGATGGAACAACGTCTCTTCAATGGCCAACACCGGTGTTTTTTTAGCATTTTTCTTGTTCCGAGGTTGAGTTTGAGCAACACCGCTGCAAAAGAAATAAAATAAAAACCCTGATTCCACGCCAACCACCACCGTGCATTTTGGGCAAATAATTGACTCGAGCACGAAAAGTGGAAAATCCCCAGCCCGCTAAAGGCTTATGAATCTATTTGTTTCAAGCAGCTGCGCTTACACCAAACATCGCCCTTTGCTTTACAGATGCATTGTGGGTAGTGTCTGTGGGGGGCAGCGTCCGTTGGAATGAGAAGTTAATGGGTGCTTTAGTCGTGCCGATAATCCAAGGAGGACCGTGGAGGACCTTCATCACCACGGCTATGTCGACCACAAAGCCGAGATATTTAAACCCAAACCGGGCGTGGTCGGGGCGTGCCTGCAGGTGAACAGGTGAGCCCGCGGCGTGTCAAACCATCGGAGCACCTTTGGCCGCCACTTTGAGCGAGTCGGCGATGTGAGAAAAAGCCTCTTCAAAACTTGAGCTCTTGCGATCCATCGCATTCTCTCTCCATCACGGACGCCGGCCAGCAGCCCGGCGTTGTCGCCGGTTGCCGTGGCGTCGCTGACGCTTCGCGTCCAATTGCAAACATTTTACATCCGAGTGAACTTATAGAGTGGAAGCGAAGTGGGTTGGAAGTGACATTTAGGGACTGGTTCGGGGTTTTATCCTCCTTGTCTGACATGCACAACAATTGGCAACTCTAACTTTAATTTACACACACACACACGCGGGCACACACACACACACACACACACACACACACACACACACACACACAGGCCCTCAGACTAATCTAATTGTGTTTCATTGGTTTCATTGGTTTCATTGGTTTCATCCAGCTGAATTTGGTATAAATATTTTATTGGCTCAGCAAGTGCTGGATGGGCGCTGGGAAAGGCCCAGCCACACACACACACACACACACACACACACACACACACACACACACACACACACACACACACACACACAGACACACACACCCTGCACTCTGAGTCACCTGATCCAGTGTATCAGCCCCGGCCAAATCCCCAGTTTGGATCTATAAGGACTAAAGCACACATTTCGGATACACAACACATGTCACACACACACACACACACACACACACACTGTCTTGCAGCAGGGTTTAATCAGGGTGGGGTGGGGTGGGGTGGTGGGGAGCGGAGGGGCCCTGCGGTGCTGCCCTCCCCATCGGCGGCTTCTCTCTCTTCTCTGTGAAGGTCTTCACTCCAAACACGTGTCACTCACAACTCCTGGGTTTGTGTATGATTAAAAAAAAGCAGAACCAGGGCGTGTGCGAACGGCAGCAGGTTCCATGTGTCAGCGAATGAACGTGACCAATATCATGACCATCAAATTCATAATATTATTATATTGTTGCAGCCGCCTCCTAAGTTCTTGTGTCATACTTTAATACAGGAAGCGCTCTCTGTGTATATACCGTACATACTATTTACAAAAATTAAGAAAAAAAACAACAGAATAAAGATTCCCCCTCTCCTCCGTAATAAACAAACGTTGCTCCCGAACCCATTCCAAGCCTTTTTTTTTTGCGCTTTTCCCGCGTCGCATTCGCCCACTCAGCAGTTGTGAAATGGAAATCCGGCTTATTTTTGTACATTCGTTGAAATCTTTTTCAGACTGCACATTTTCGCTCGTCGGCGAAAACGCGCCTGGTCGAAATGAATGGACCCTGATTGTGATTCTGTTTGAAGGGCTCGCTGGAGGGGTGAGCGAGAGCCTTTTTGCGAATTGACGTGGTTTCAAACGACGAAGGGGCGTGTCCGCCGGCCCCGCCCGCCTTCGCAGCGTCCTGAAAGGGAGGCCGAGCTCGCGGGGTCGCGAGGCTTTTTTCCTGTTGAGCTGAGTTTTTTCGCCGTGAAGCTCTCTCCCCTTCGCCGTGGCTGTCCTGCTGCGGACAAAATGGCGGACGGACAGGACGGGCGGAAGTCAGCACTTTTCTTCTCCCTTTCCCTGCATCCCCTCTCTCGGCTCCCCCCTCGTTCTCCCTCTTGATCCTGCCTCCCCCCCTCCCTGCAGTTTACATGTTTTTGGGTTGTTTTGTTTTTACAACAACTCACGCCCTTTCCACCTCCGCAAAACCGACCGAAAAGATACCTCCCTAATTATCTGCCAGTCTCTCTCTCTCTCTCTCTCTCTCTCTCGCTCCCTTCATCCATTTCTCGCTCTGAGCCACTAGTCTGCGGGGATTCACTCCGTTACTATGACCTCATCTTCCCTCTCTCTCTCTCCCACCTCTCACCTGACATTCGTTATTCATCAAAGTCATGGATTCTTCTTCGAAGCTCACAAAAACACTCGATTCGATGACTACCCGGCTCCTCTGTCTGGGAGGAAAAGGTATTCATCTCAGGAGGTTGCGTATCTCTGCCAGTGGTGTTGTCTGAGGGGGTCCGGGGGGGGTTGATTGGTGGCTTTGGGGAGGTGGGCGGGGCTCTCCTGTCACCCTCAACCAGGGAGCCAATCAAGTCACGACACTCACAACACCAGGCAAACAAGCCTCCGCAGCGAAGCTTTGGAAAAAATGGAAGAAAACATGGAAGGAAGAAATGGAAGAAATGGAAGGCTCCCGAAATTGGAAGGAGCGGGGGGCTTTAGTGACACCTGGGGACCGCCAGAGCCTCTTGACTGACCTCTTGGGGCGGTCAGCGGGCCTCGTGTTGAGAACCGCTGGTCTATGGCATCAATGTCTAGGTCTACGTAGAACCATTTCTCTTCAACGTGCATTTGTTCACGGAATTATCTACATTAATTTTTACATTAATAACATTTTTATGTGGCACGGTGGCGCGTGGCACGGTGGCGCAGTGCATTGCACTGCTGCCTCACAGCAAGAAGGTCCTGGGTTCGATTCCCGCCTGGGGCGCTGTTGGCACCGTGCTCCGGTGGGTTATCTCCCAAATAGGAGCCTTTCTGTGTGGAGTTTGCATGTTCTCCCCGTGCTCACATGGGGTTTCCTCCACCTCACGTCAGTATGGACCCCCACCAAAAACATGCACCCATCATCGTCTGACCAGCGATGGACATTTATCACTTGGTCCCCGGGCGCGTCCACGTACGCTGCCCACTGCTCCTGGCTGTGCCCCCGGAGGAAGGACAAGCCAGGATGGGTCAAAAGCAGAGAATCCATTTCACCGGCCACCATCAAGCATGTGTGTGTGTGTGCAAGCATGTGTTGTGGAGTGTCATGTGACAATTAAAGACTGTTTCTTTCTTTCTTCTATTAAATAGAGAAGATTGGCTGGAAATAATTCATTGATCTTTCATTATGTGAATTTTAGTTTAAGTATTTTTTTTCATATGTTCTTACTTTTTGTAATTTACTAATTGTTTTTATAACTAAAATAGAACACAATGTATAATTTATCTCAAACAGAAACGTGATTTACAGGCAAATTATTTTGCAAAAAATCCCAAAATAAATAATAATTACAATAATCATTGACTTTATTGATATAGTACCTTTCATGCATGAAATGCAGCTCAAAATGCTTCACAGAAGGAAAATGTACAGTATATAAGAAAAATAAAGTTAATCAAAAATGTATAAAAGTATAATTTCCAACCCATCATGCCCTCCTCTAATGCGCTAAACCTAGAGATATTGGGTTCGCAGGCTTTATGATCCACGCCTCACGCCTCTCCCGGTCCCTATCCCCCCTCCCTGCGCAGATCGGCTCCTTCTTCATGATCAACCTGTGCCTGGTGGTCATCGCCACCCAGTTTTCGGAGACCAAGCAGCGCGAGCACCAGCTGATGCAGGAGCAGCGCGCCCAGTGCCTGTCGTCCTCCACGCTGGCCAGCGAGCCGGGCGACTGCTACGAGGAGCTGTTCCAGCTGGTGTGCCACATGCTGCGCAAGGCCCGCCGCCGCGCCGTGGCCCTCCTCTACGCCCTGCGCGGGAAACCCCGGGGCTTCCGGGGCGCGGGGAGGGGAGGCGGCCAGCGGGGAGGCGAGGGGCGAGGAGGGAGGACCAACCGAGGGGAGGCGCGGGACTGGAGGAGGCCGATAAGACCGGGTGAGTCTGGAAGGGTGGGGTCACCCGTTTCGATTTGTTTTGGCTTTTGTTTTTTTTCCATGGAAGCATCCACGGCGACGTCTAAAACACGATGAATTAGGTCGATGGAAATTGGAGCAGCGATCACGGCACGATGGCCTCTTTCTGCGGTGGTTATACTGTAGCAGCAAAGGGGGGAAAAGGAGAAGGAACGTAATAAGGAGGGTGTTGGGAACAGATGCCGGTGGTGTGTATGTGCATGTGTGTGTTCGGGATGTGTCCGCCCCTGAGTGCACGGGATTGGTCCCAATCGGTGCCACAACCGCAAGAGCACTCCGAGCGCAATGCACCGCAGCCCCAGAGCCCCCAGAGCGACACCCACACAATTTTATGCAAACAGGCTGCCTTTAAAGTTACAAAAACACGTTGTTATTATTATCGGATCGGACCCAAATGTTTTAATGACAAAACTGATTTTCTTGCGAATATGGATGAAGCTGTGATTTAATAGCATTGGAAAATCGATGAAAATTAAAAAAATGCCGACTTATAAAATCGACGGTAGAAAAAGCACAGTTTTTTTTATTTTTATGTTAATGGCTCATTCTGTGTGTTAATGACACAGAATATTCACACATTTTCTTGCCGGTGGAGTTTGAATGAATGATTAGTTTTAATTGGAATAGTTGTCATGCAATGTCTCTTGGTGTTTGGTGACTAAATGTTTGGTGACTTTGCTAACTGAGCATTCCACTCCCCCAAACGACCGTCCCTCCCCGGGGCTTTGGATACATTACCTTCCTCTGGATGTCGTACGACCAAAACTTGTTTTTTTTTTATGGGCATTTTGACAGTTGCACATAAGTCTGTCAATGCCGAAGCACAAAACAAACCTCTCCGAAGTGGATTGTTCGATATGTCCACCGTTACGTGGAAAGTAATGGTGGAGAGTAGGCGCCGCCGAACGTTAAATCTGTTTTGACAGGTTTTACAAGGGAACGTCTGCCAAACTCAATGCTCCATTAGGATCTGGCAATAATTCAATAGCATCATTGTTTCGCCTTTCAGTGGTATCATGTCCTCCTGAAATGATGATATCTGAGGAATAAAAGATATCAGTTTATCATAACGCTACTTTTTTTTTATGGTAGACTATCACTTGTAAGTGACATGTGACTCATTGGAGGGAGTTTGATTTGAAGCCAGTGTGTGCTCACATATCTCCGCGACTTCCAAACTTGCCCCCTGGCCATTAAAGGTGCGGTGTGTAGGATTTAGTGGCATCAAGCGGTGAGGTCGCCGGTGGCAAGCGACTGAACCCCCCTCCCCATGGCGCTGCAACATGGCCGCCCCCGCGGAAGACAGGGTGGCCACGAAACTCGCGAAAAGCGCGGGAGGTCCTCCTCGAGAGCCAGTGTTTGGTTTGTCCGTCCTGGGCTACTGTAGAAGAAACGTGGCGGCGCAGCACGGCCGCCTCCGTGGAAGTGTACTCGCCCCCTGTGTGGATAAAAACGGCTTGTTCTAAGGGAACGCCAACGCGACGATTCTTATTTTCATGGCATTATACGCTAATTAAAACTCACTTATGAATATCATATTCCATTGCTGCCAAGTCCGCTCCGTCAATCCTACAGATTGCGCCTTTAATAAAATGGCGTCTTATCTCATCTTACCTTATTACACTGCACTGGATGATGCCTTCGTCCACCTTTCCCTCAAATAATCCCGAAAGGTTCATCCAGAAAGGAAATAAATACACGTTACAAAGTTCAAGAAATTAAATTCAAAATAATTTTACCTTGAATGAAAAAATTGTTTGTTGTTGATTTTTACAAAGCAAATATATATTCGGCTGGATGATCACGTGGCTCTTCAGGTGCAACTTGAGTCTTATCGTCTGCAAAAATTCTCGGTTATCGCTCAGGATAAAAAAAAAAAATGAATATCCCCCCAAAAAACAAGACAACAATAACAAACAAGAGGTTGTGTTGAGCCAGCAGGCCTCCGTCGGCCGTATGCATCCGGAGGCTCAGTCCGGGTCCGGGAGAGCACCTCCAACAAAGAAAGAAAACCTGGATAGGGGCCCCCAGTCGTCCCGTTGTCCGGTGCCACTGCAACCTGCGGCGGCCGCCCGACCCAAACCTTTAACACCAGGACGGACCCTCAATCAGCACCATCTTACAAAAGAGCATGAAAGTACGAGTGGAACGGCTGAAATGTCTGCAGCACCGAGGGCTTGTGCAACCAAAAAAAAAAAAAGAGGGGTCAGAGCGCAGCTTTGTCCCTCAGGGGCCCGGGAGGGGGGAGCCACGCTCTGGGGTCTGCAGGACCTCTGCGGGCGGAGCCAACTGCACCGCACCAGGGGCGGAGACTCCAAAACTCAATAAAGTGGAAGTTGATACTTCACTCTTGTCTGACTGACGGTCTGTCTGTCTGTCTGCCTGTCTGGCTGCCTGCCTGCCTGCCTGCCTGCCTGCCTGCCTGCCTGGCTGCCTGTCTGTCTGTCTGTCTGTCTGTCTGTCTGCCTGCCCGCCTGCCTGGCTGCCTGTCTGTCTTTCAATTCCCAGGGGAAAACCCGGGATTGTCGTCGAGTCAAAGTCGAGCCTTTGGACGGGAACCACAGCTTGTGTGATGTCATCACACATCACCATCCAAACAGCCATTTTGATTGTTATTATTATCTGCTTGACTTTGTGGTTTTGTTGTGTAGTTTTAATATTAACAACTCGTCTCTTTTCAAACTAAAGGGCCGTGATGATGTCATCTGTTTTTGTCTTTTTTTTCATCGTCCGGCGTGACGCTAAACTCCTGGAACATTCACATTAGGTTTGGGATCCTTCCGACTCAGAGCTTTTTAAAGTCATTAGACTTCGCCGGGCAGCACTCCCCAGGGGCCAAGCTCAGCGTTTTAATCTTTTTAAGCACTTTTCACTTTTTCGATTTTTGTTCCCGAATCGAATAAAACAGTGTTGTTAACCCAGCAGCAGGTTTAGTGGCACAGCCAATAATATCCCTAATGCTGTACATTACTAGAGGAAGAGTATAAAGGACCATCGACCAGCTTCCGTTGTGCCGTGTGAATCCATGACAGCCCCGGCTCTGTCGCCAAGAACAATCCACAAATTTGGTCGAAAACTCGCGGCTGTGGTCGACTTGCATGGTCCAAAACTCCAAATGACACCCTTCCCCTGTCCCCGACGCTCCAGGGTCTCCCCAGTTACCACGTGAATTGCACCGGTCAACGCCGTAGCCGGTCATCCGTAAATATATATTTATTCCTTGTTCGTTTATGAAGTGATTTCGCTGAAGTCCTGCCTCTGAGTGTTCAGGTACCACTGTAAGTACTCCACGTTCAGTTCAGCCAGCGTCAAGATTGAAACGGCGGGAGGTGGCGGATGACCCACACCGGTCCGATCAGTCCCAGGGGAGAGCAGCTGATGGCTTCCCTGGGATAAGGTGGAGCTTCGGGGACAGGGCAGAGCTGGGCGGCGGCAGCGGCGGCAGCGGCGGCGGCGGCTGGTTCACTGGAGCGTTGGGGACCGTCTGCGAAGTTACATGGCTCACTTCTTAAAGCTCAAATGTTTTGGGTTTTTTTTTACCTATGAATGAGCTTATTGCAACTAAGTCCATGTCATTCTGAGATCTCGTCTCCACGCGGCACAGCCAAATTTCCTGTGCAAAATGTCGTAGTGTATTAGAAGTATACTAGGATTCTCACCTGGTTTGAGCCCCCTCCTCCTCCTGGGCTCAATGCAGTGCTGCCAAGATCAGCGCTACCAAACCCATTCACTTACTATGGCGCCGACTTGGAGAACCTAAACACTTTGCTTGAATTTGTACATTTTTATTTATCGTAGACAAACTTGAGATACATTCAGACCCTTAACTCTCCCCCTCCTCCTCCCCCTCCTCCCCTCGTCCTCCCAGTGCCTCCCGGCTCCCACCACAACAAGCCCGAGCACGCCGCCCCCGCTGGCCCCGCGGCCGTCGCCGTGGCGGCCGGCGCCGACGGCCGCCCCCGCTGCCCCCTGGCGCCGTCCCCCGCCGACGGGGCGGGGCAGGCGGGCGGCCCCGCCAACGACGACGGGGCCGGCGAGGCGGCGATCGAGGAGACGGACGGGGAGCGGGCCGGCGGCAAGAGGGGCGCGGCGGGGGCGTGCTGCCCCGCCGGCTGCAGCCTCCGGCAGCGCTGCAGGCGGCTGTGGTACGGCATGAGGATGAAGCTGTGGAGCATCGTGGAGAGCAAGTACTTCAACCGCGGCATCATGATCGCCATCCTCATCAACACCATCAGCATGGGCATCGAGCACCACGAGCAGGTACGACGGCTGGGGCCTCACGTGTGGGTTTTTTATTGTTTTTTTTTTTTTTAATTGAGGTTGCGTAAACGACGCCCCCTCCCACTTCACGACAATAATGAGGAAAAAAGGAGAAGAAGCGTCCAAACATACTCTGCACCGGCCGATTTCCAGGGTGATGGTGAGATGGAATGTAGAGGACGGCATGGTTCGTACGGATGCTGCGTGAGAAACGTACCTGCGTGAGAAACGCACCTGCGTGGCTTTGTTTGATTACTTTCATCTCACCCGGAGGTTTTTGCGCTGAAAACGGAGACGTCATGTCACCGCTTGCGCTCGTGGAAAAAAATTGACACCTCACTGTTCCCGGAGGTTTTGCTTTTAATCGTGTGGAGTTGTTGGATGTATAGTCGCGCTCGCTCCGCCCGAAAGCCCGGCCTCGCGGGAAACCTGATGGATGAGCTCTGTCCGGTGGGTCGGATGCCCCCCCGCTCCCCCCCCCCCCCGCAGCTCCATCGTAGCTCTCTCGCACACTCACACCCATTTGCTCTCTCTCTCCCTCTCTTGGCCTTGCTCTCCCTCTCTCTCTCTCTCTCTCTCTCTCTCTCTCTCTCTCTCTCTCTCTCCATTTCCGTGTTGGTCGCCCTCGTTCTACCTCTTCAAAGTCCAAAAGAGAATCCCTGAAGCTCTGTGTACTCTGCCGACTCTGCAAGATACGCCGTGGCGGTGGCAAAGGCCGGGGAAAGCGGATCCCTTCGACCCTCCCTCTCTCTCTCCCTCGCTCTCCCTCGATGTCTCTCTCTCCCACACCTCAGAACAGACAGGTGGACTTAGCCCCCAGGTAGCGTAGCGCCGGGCGTTCCTCTGGGCCCGCTGCCGGACTCTGCCGCACGCTTGAAAAGAACAGCATGGCTGCACCTCCCCGCACACCGTGGTCAGCCTCACACCTGCCTTCCTCGCGTTTGTCTTCGCAACTTTGTCCCTTCAGTTCATTCTCTCTCTCTCTCTCTCTCCCTCTCGCTCTTCCTCCCGCCCTCTCTCGCTCGCTCGCTCTCCCTTTCTTCAACTCCGCCGCCGCCCCCTCACTTCTAGCAGCAGCTCGGTTGATACGTCGTTCCTCATCTCTGAGGCGGCCAAAAATAGAAGGAGGGAGAGAGAGAGAGACAGACAGAGAGCGAGAGAGAGACAGACAGAGAGAGAGAGAGAGAGCGATACAGGAGACAGGGCGAGAAGATCAAGAGAAGGAAGCCTGGAAAACAGGAAGAGAGAAAGATGGAGAAAGTAAAAAAGACTGAACAGCTCTTTGTGGGAGGAGGAAATAAGGATTACTCTAACGTTCCGCTTAACAGCCAGGCAGGCAGGCAGGCAGGCAGGCAGGCAGGCAGGCAGGCAGGCACGCACGCACGCAGGCAGGCAGGCAGGCAGGCAGGCAGGCAGGCAGGCAGGCAGGCACGCACGCAGGCAGGCAGGCAGGCAGGCAGGCAGGCAGGCAGGCAGGCACGCAGGCAGGCAGGCAGGCAGGCAGGCAGGCAGGCAGGCAGGCAGGCACGCACGCAGGCAGGCAGGCAGGCAGGCAGGCAGGCAGGCAGGCACGCACGCAGGCAGGCAGGCAGGCAGGCAGGCAGGTACGCACGCAGGCAGGCAGGCAGGCAGGCACGCACGCAGGCAGGCAGGCAGGCAGGCAGGCAGGCACGAACGCCGCATTCCTCCGCTCTGGGAGCAGCCGATCGCCTCGTCCCAGAAAAAGACTCAAGCACCGGATTCCGGTCGGAGGACTCGTGGAACTTCACCCTCCACTATTATTTGCGGATCAGGTTCTATTAGAAAGTGCATGTGTTTGGACGCCGGTTTGGTCGACGGCAACACGGTCGATCCTTATGGGACGGGGGTCGCGGGGGGTGGAGGCCCTCCATGCACCATCCAAATGAGCCGTATTGAAGGGGTTTCCCTGCTGACGTCACCCTTTTTTTTCTGTATGAGCCTATATGATGGGATGCATCAAATTCATTCTTCCTAGTTTTTATGAATGAAAAAAATAAAATACATCCGGAAAAACATTTTTTTTAAACATTTTTGAAAAAACTTTGGACTTGTACCCGCGCTCGCCGGGTCCCGCGCTAATGAGGCAGCGGTGACAGATCTCCAGGGCCCGCCGATGATCTGTGGACCGCGGTCAGCCGGCTCAGACGGCGGCGGCGGCGCGGTCTCCGACACCGTTGGGCGCCGTCATTAGCCTGTGTTTTCCCACGGCTAAACGCTCATTAGGGGCGACGCGCACAAACACACACAAAGACACAAACAAACACGCATAAAAAACACACAAACACACAGGAAAACACAGAAAAAGTTAGAGGCATGTTAGTTGCCATGTAACTGCCATGTTATGGCAGTTAGAGGCCATAAGAATGGCGCAAAGTTTGTTTTTCACAGAGCACTTTGTTCCGGATGCGTCCTCCATTCGATCAGATCAAGTCCCAGGGAGATGACGGCGTCATTTGCGAGAGGGAGCAGGATGTGGAGATGAGAAAAACAACACACGCGGTCTGAAATGAATGAATGGAAAAGAAAAAAGAAAATGAATGAATGAAATGCAATGCAATGTCAAATGGAGTTAGAGGTGTGTGTGTGTGTGTGTGTGTGTGTGTGTGTGTGTGTGTGTGTGTGTGTGTGTGTGTGTGTGTGTGTGTGTGTGTGTATCAGTGTGTGTATCAGTGTGTGTATCAGTGTGTGTATGTGTGTGTTTCGGTGTGTGTGTGTGTGTCCGGCCAAGACTTGACCTTTGTAAGCAATTAACTTGCGCAGTCGATGTTTGGGGATCGAAAATAAGAAAAGTGATTAATCTGCTGGAGGTTAATCAATTCATTTATAGTTATCATCACTACTGTGTCATATAGCTGTGTGTGTGTGTGTGTGTGTGTGTGTGTGTGTGTGTGTGTGTGTGTGTGTGTGTGTGTGCGTGTGTGTGTGTGTGGTTTCAAAGGACAAAACACCTGAATACCCACAAGCCCTCCTCCCCCCTCCTCTCTTCTCTCCTTCCCCGTCATACTCTCCCCCTTCTTCTCCTCCCCTCTTCTCTCCTCCTTCCCCTCCACCCTGCTCTCCTCTCCTCCATCCGCACCGATCCTCCTCTCCTCCCTCTATTCACCTCTCCTCCCCTCCTCCTCTCTTCTCTCTCCTCTCCCCTCTCCTCCCTCCCTCCTCCCTCCCCTATTCCCCTCTCCTCCACCCCTGTCTCTTTTCCTCTCCTCCCCTCCTCCCCTCCTCCCCCCTCCCCAATTCCCCTCTCCTCCACCCCTGTCTCTTTTCCTCTCCTCCCCTCCTCCCCCTCTCCCCTCCCTCCCCCCCTCCAGCCTGATGAGCTGACCAACGTCCTGGAGATCTGCAACATCGTCTTCACCAGCATGTTCTCCTTGGAGATGATCCTGAAGGTCACGGCGTTCGGATCCTTCAACTACCTGAGGAACCCGTACAACGTCTTCGACGGCGTCATCGTCATCATCAGGTGAAATGGGGAAGAGGAGAAGAACGCTGGGCCGAGAGATGAAGCCTCTCTATTTCAAAGGGCCATGAAGCTGAGTTGAGGAGGTTGTTGCTGAAATAAAGTTAAAAGCGATGCAGGAATAGACGACGAGTAATGGAGGGTTGAGTCACTTGAACCCAGAGAGAAAGAACTGTTTTCTAATGATGACAGACAGATAGATAGATAGATAGATAGATAGATAGATAGATAGATAGATAGACGGACAGACAGACAGACAGGTAGATGGACAGACAGACAGGTAGACAGTGTGGTAGATAGATCGATAGACAAACAAGAATTCACAAGCTCACAACAGTAGCAAACTACTCACGTGTGCATTCACGCAATTTATGTTCGTTTGATTTTTTTGTCCAACGGCTCCAATTTAAATCACAATCATGCAGATGAGTCTTTCATGCCACATTTTGTCGCTGTTGTCATTCGGGAATCCAGCTGTAATCTACTACCTGTGTGTGTGTGTGTGTGTGTGTGTGTGTGTTGCGATGCCACAGCATCATTTCTAAACAGCGTTGAGTCTTTTGTCCCTTCCACATCGCAGCCCGAGGTGAGCGGCTTTCATCTCCCCCCGACATCAACCAGCAAATCAAAGCTGCTGCGACGTAACAAGATCAAAAAAAAAACGAAACAAAAAAAACACATAAACAACTCAAACGACCAAGGCCCATCAAAGCCCAGGCATTCGCCGATCGCACAAACCTGCCGCCCCGCGCCCGCCCCACGCCCACCCCACGCCCGGCCCGCCCTCCTCATCCGCCGTCAAATGTGGCGTTTTCACGGAGGGAAAGCTCCCACCGCCACCCCCGACCCTGAAGGCAGCGTCCGCCGCAGCCTTGACCTTCGACCTTTCCCCCCACCCATTCGCCCGTTCACTGCACTGTGATTCCAAAATATCTGCCAACCGTCTCCTCGGGGGGGAGGGGCCGTTGTTTTGTCTCTGGGCCAAACGCTCCCCTCATCAGTATGGACACATAGGTCTGTAGAGAGGTTGAGACAAATAGATTAATTGTTCAACGAGCACCTTTACTTCAAATGACCTCTATTTATTTTGCATGGTTTGAGTTTGTCTCAAACCACGCATGCAATGTTGTCTCTCCCTCCGAGGTGCAGAGCCAACAGAGGCATCCTCAGCGAGGCAGAAATAAGGGAGTGATGAGCTCGAAAAAGAGAGTGGGTCTAAGGGTGGAGCCCAAGAGGTGGATGCCAGGGAGGTGGAGGGATGCCAGGGAGGTGGAGGGAGATGGAGGGATGCCAGGGAGGTGGAGGGAGGTGGAGGGACGCCAGGGAGGTGGAGGGAGCGCATACGCAGCAAAGCAGGTGGGCAGGAGGGAGGGGCTGCTACGAGAGGCCGGCCCCTATAAGGGTGTGGAAGCCTGTGGCGCTGGCAAGTTGTCTGACAGAACTATCTCAGCAAGCTACACCTCATTTGAGCCAAATGCGGGATAGATACATAGATACATAGATACATAGAAAGATATAGAGAGAGATATATATAGTAGATAGATAGACAGACGAACGGATGTACGGATAGATAGATAGATAGATAGATAGATAGATAGATAGATAGATAGATAGATAGATAGACAGACAGACAGACAGATAGAGAGATCGATAGATAGATAGATAGATAGATAGATAGATAGATAGATAGATAGATAGATAGATAGATAGATAGATAGATAGACAGACAGATAGACATAGATAGATAGATAGATAGATAGATAGATAGATAGATAGATAGATAGACAGACAGACAGACAGACAGACAGAGGGATAGATAGATAGACAGATAGATAGATAGATAGATAGATAGATAGATAGATAGATAGATAGATAGATAGATGGATAGATAGATAGATAGATAGATAGATAGGTGGATGGATACATAAAAAGATATAGCGAGAGAGAGATAGATAGATAGAGAGGTATACAGTAGATACATAGACAGAAGGAGGGACGGAATTGACCAGCTTCCTGCCCGTGGACCAACCAGCTGCTCCGCGTCGTGCACGCCGATCATGCCCCCGAGCTGTTGAACCTTATGGATATAGAAATGGATGTTTCCTTTCATCCTCTCTCCCCCCGTCCTCCCCCCCTGTCCTCTCCCCTCCCAGTGTGTGTGAGATCGTGGGCCAGTCTGACGGCGGCCTGTCCGTCCTGAGGACCTTCCGGCTGCTGCGGGTCCTGAAGCTGGTGCGCTTCATGCCGGCGCTGCGCCGCCAGCTGGTGGTGCTGATGAAGACCATGGACAACGTGGCCACCTTCTGCATGCTGCTCATGCTCTTCATCTTCATCTTCAGGTGAGGGCCACGCCTGGCCTAGCATGCTGGGAGGACGCACCGCACAGGAGAGGCCTCGGCCCAGGCCCCCCATTCACCCTCAATCCCGTTATCGTGCAGCCGGTCAAAACACGGGATAAATCCCCTTCTCCCTTTAGAGACCAGAGTGTGTTTCTATAGTGTGTACTGTATCGTGTGTGTTTTCGGTCCTCTGTAATATAAATGTATTTGTGCTGCGACCTCGTCATCGTTTCTCTTGTTTTCCTCCAGTTGGCTGCGAACAAAGTTTCCCACCTGGGAGAGCCGAGTTAACCGCCTCAATAACAAGTTTGTCATTGTTCAGTCACAATGTTCATTTCAGCCTCCGTCGGTCAGCGGCGACGCTTGAACAGACTTCATCCAAATGTGGGAATAATTGACGCGAGGAGACCGAGAGCGTTACCTCAGCCAGGGAGCACTAGGGTCCAGGATCACGGCGGTTTGTCGCCCACGGCTCTTACGCAGTATAATGACATAAGATAACACACACACTCGAGGCGCGCCCCGGTCCCTGTGCCTGTCTGGATCAGTGGCCCTCAGGCTGGGGCCTCCACTCTGTTTGTTTTCCTTATCTCTCAGGGTCCTCCGTCTCCCCCCCGACCCGTCCGTTTCAATCACTGGAGGGTTTCGTTTTCGTGCAATGTAGCGCTGAAGGTCATCGACACTGACCCTGAGTTCGGCTCCATGCACACACGCGCACACACACACACACACACACACACACCAGTGGCGTTTTCGCAGAATTACCAGAATCGAGGCTCGGTAGAACCGCATCAGCTCTTCGCCCATGGTTCTACCGCAGCAGCTCTGCAGGGGGCATGCGTTTCCTAAAAAGTGTAAATATCGGTTCGAAAAACCCACCTGCGCGCTCCGTGACGGAGATCCACGTTGATGTGTCTGAATGTGTTGGACGCCCTCAACGCCTTGCTCTCTCCCCGCCAGGAAAATAAAACCAATTCAGACAGCGAAAATGTCTCCGCCGTCGTCGTGTGGCCAGGATCTCAAGCGGCCCTTTAAACGGGGAGGTCTCCCATTACATCGGGTTCTATTTTGGGGGTCTCTGCGGAAAGACAAAATGCTTTGGGAAGGTTTGTTTTAGGTTGTCGAAGATTGAGTTACTGTGTGTGTGTGTGTGTGTGTGTGTGTGTGTGTGCGCGCCTGTGTGTGTGTGTTTATTTGAAACTTTTTTTTTTTTTTCCCAGTATCCTGGGGATGCACATCTTCGGCTGTAAGTTCAGCCTGAGGACCGAGGCGGGCGACACGGTGCCGGACAGGAAGAACTTCGACTCTCTGCTCTGGGCCATCGTCACCGTCTTCCAGGTCAGCGGGGCTGGGGCTGTGGGGGTCACTGACGTGGGGTTGAGGAGCTCCGTGGGAGAGGGGACGTGGTGCGCGCCGACGGAGCTTCTACCCGAAGGTGCCGGCGGGTGGTGTACAACGCAACGGTGGAAACGCGGTTCCACGGGAGTCTGCGCCAAACTGGCTTCGCTGGCTTTACCGACGACAGCAAATGCCGGCGCTGAATTCTGGGCCCCGCGAATATTGCATAAAGGCCACAAAATCTGAGAATGGCGTGAATACGTCAATAGCTCGAAATGAATCCACGGGCGGGGACGCACCTGGAGGATGCTCATGCGGCGTGAGGATGAAACCTCATTCCCGACACGCTCAAAGTATTTTGGTGAGAAGTCGCGGGGGGAGGGGATTCCGACAATGTCCGTTAAAAGCAAAGAAATTGTGGTAATAAGTTAATGAAAGTGGAATGCAGGAAGAAAAGGGGTGAATTTGTAGAGTGAACACTGGTGCGGACCAGCGGACTGTGGAGGTGTGGGAACGCCCATGGACGTTGTGTTGTGTGTGTGTGTGTGTGTGTGTGTGTGTGTGTGTGTGTGTGTGTTCACATCCTTTCCCAGATCTTGACCCAGGAGGACTGGAACGTGGTTCTGTACAACGGCATGGCTGCCACCTCGCCGCTGGCGGCGCTCTACTTCGTCGCCCTCATGACTTTCGGGAACTACGTGCTCTTCAACCTGCTGGTGGCCATCTTGGTGGAGGGCTTCCAGGCGGAGGTGAGGAGTGGATCCAACCACATTCCTCCGGTCTGGAGAGTCGGAATCAGATCTGTCGTCCACCGGGATTTCAAATGTAATATCTTAATTATAATGGATTATATGAGTGGGAATGTCCACCTCCACAAGGTGTTCCTATGACGACTGCCTGGATATCCCACGTCGTCACTTGAGTTTAAAATCGACAAACTCGATGCCAACACTCGAACCAGAGTTGAACGTTTTTTTTTTCCGTTTTTTCAGTTGACGCCCTTGATTTCTCTGACAAGTTATTACAGAGGCTGCTGAAGTCACCCGTAACATCCGAAACACAGCGAAAAAAACGTGGACGGCGACCATCTGCAATTCAAACCACGTGTGAAAACCCCCAAAAGACACCGAAACACAGTGGACGAGCCAACGTCCAGCATTATACATACCTGGTCGTTTTAATGTCCCTCCCTCTCTCTCTCCCCCTCTCTCTCTCTCTCTCCCTCTCTCTCTCTCTCTCCCTCTCTCTCTCTCTCTCTCTCTCTCCCTCCCTCTCTCTCTCCCTCTCACTCTCTCTCTCTCTCTCCCTCCCTCTCTCTCCTTCCCTCTTGCTCTCTCTCTCTCTCCCTCTCTCTCCTCCCCTCTTTCTCTCTCTCTCGCTCCCTCTCTCTCCTTCCCTCCCTCCCTCTCTCTTTCTTGCTCTATCCCTCTCTCTTTCTCTCCCTCTCTCCCTCCCCCTCTCCCTCTCTCTCTCTCTCTCTCTCTCTCTCTCTCTCTCTCTCTCTCTCTCTCTCTCTCTCTCTCTGTCCCTCCTTGCAGGGAGACGCCAATCGGTCTTACTCCGATGACGACCGTTCCTCCTCCAACTTCGACGAGAGCGAGAAGCAGAACGACTCCCTGAAGCTGTCAGGTGGGACGGCCCCTCGCCGCTTCATCCCACCCCCACTCCCCCTAACCCCACCCCCTAACACCCCTCCGCCCCCGCATGACCCCTTCGCCCATCGTCGTCGTCCCCCGCCCCGTCACGCGCCTCCTGTCGCCCCGCCACAACCTGCACACCGCCGCTGCCCGACACCCCCACCCGCAACGACCGGTTTCCGCCGGGTTATCCTCCCACAAAGCTTCCCAGGGTCCCAGGGGCCCGGCCCACGGCTCCGACCGACAGCCCTCCGCTCGCCCGCTGGGCTCGGACGGCCAGCACCGCCGTCCGAGACATATTTGACCGGGGCGCGGAAGGCCTCGGCGACAGGCGAGCACGGCAGAGGGAGGTGGAGCCTTTTTCCGACGAGGTTCACGAGCCCTGTCTCGGAATGAAGGGTCGCCGAGCGGGGGGGGCCGCCGGCGCATCTGGCGATTCAGAGGTGGGGCCACTCCTGCCGGGCCAGCGCGGAGGAGCGGCCGAAGGGAGTCCAAGCAGCCGGCCCTTGTGGAAAAGGCGCGGAGAAGGATGTTCACGCCTCCTAGTAACTGAGACGAGCTAATACATTTTTGACTTTGAAACACACACACACACACACACACACACACGCTATCGCTTCTCTGTGGAAGTACGAGACATACACAGTTCGCAGGTGTGCGTCGGTTGCACACAGTGAATTTAAATGCCATGTGTAGATCTAGTACGTATTATTAAATACATTCCTCTCACCTCTCATCCATTTCTTGACTTGCACAGTTTTGCCTTATCTCATCTGACTCAAGGGCCGAGAGTCACTACGGCAGAAGAGGGTCGTTTGTTCATTTTGTTTGCGACCCTGTGACACCGGGGCAGCCTATTGGTCCCGTGAGTTCCAACCTTTGGGAGCCCCGGCTTCCCGGCAGTGTCTCCCGGCTCCACGCCGGCACTGCCCATGCCTGTCAGCCTGCCAGGGCCACGCCGCAGAGCTCCGACTCTGCCTTGACTCAATGCGGCGCTGTTCGCTTGAGACACAAGGACAGCGGGGCGCTTGCACTTTGATTAGTCGTGCGAAAAGGGGAAAAGGGCGACGCTGGACATGCTTCCAGAGGACTTGGAAAGCACCACGTGAAGCCATCTCTCTCGGTAGCAGCCGACGTCTCGCGGTTGAAAGGATGAATCTCTTGAGTCACAGTCGTTATCCCTCCCGTCGGTTTGTCAGAGTTGGTTTTGAAAGTTTCTATGTCGGAAGGTTTTTTTGTCAATCACGGCGCAGGCCTCTGGATCCGATGTTGACTCTCCCTTCAACCACCTCCAGACCCGAAGATCTGCACCCTGACGCCCAACGGTCACCTGGAGCTGGGCGGGGGTCCGGGGCCGAGGGCCCCCCCCCCCCCTGAGAGACGCAGCCTCGCCCTGGACTCCCGGAAGGGCAGCGAGATGAGCCTGGGCAAGAGCAGCTTGGAGAGACGCTCCCTGTCCCTGGTGAGGATGTCCTGTCCACACTGGAATACACACATAGATATACACACTGGAATACACACATAGATATACACACTGGAATATACACATTGATAAACACACTGGAATACACACATAGATATACACACTGGAATACACATAGATATACACACTGGAATATACACATAGATATATACACACAAAGATATACACACTGGAATATACACACTCACATTCCAAGATAAATGTCAAGCTGTGACTCAAATAAATGCCTCTTTAATGAGCTTTAGAAGAAAGAAAATGATGCTTTGCTTGATGCTTTATTTACTCTTTCCAAAGCTGAACCTTTCTCCTGCAAGCATTTTATATTTGTTATGTCAGTGGCCTTTGCCTTAAATTGTGGAGCAAATTATCTTGACTGGGGAACAGGATCTGGGGAACTGAATCTGGGGAACCGGGTCTGAGAACTAGGTCCGGGGAACCGGATCTGGGGAACTGGGTCTGGGGAACTAGGTCTGGGGAACTGAATCTTGGGAACTGGGTCTGGGGAACTGGGTCTGGAGAATTGGGTCGGGGCAGCTGGGTGTGGAGAACAAGCTCTGGGGAACTGTTCTGGGGAACTGGGTCAAGAGAACTGGGTAAAATAAATTTTTTTTTTAAAAAACCCGGGTAAACCCGCTTATTCTGCTGTAAAAACAGTATGATATTTCTCTTGTGCGGATTTTGACACAGTCCAATCACCGTGGTGTTGTCGGTTTCAGCGACATGGCCGCAGTTCCACCTACCACAACTGGGGGCGCCCTATCCCTCCACAGTCCACCTGGAGCCGCAGGTAGACGCCGCCATCCAGGCCCACATTGTGTTGATTTCCATGATAAATAATCTCCCTGAGAGCGCGAAACCCACAACGCTCCCTTTGAGCAAACGCGTCGTACGTTAACCCGGCTTGTGATCGGCCCCTCCTTCATTAACAGTTCACGAGCATTAGACCAGCGCCTCGCTTCCGCCCCGCAGGTCCAGCTGGAACAGCCTGGGTCGGCGGAGCTACGGCATGGGCGTGACGGCGCCCCTTGTGGGCGGGAGTCTCCGCGTCCGCAGCACGCGCTCGCCCCACTCCTCCCCCTACGCCGCCGAGCACGAGTCGCTACTCTTCCACGCCCCGCACATGCACCCGCCCCCGCCGCCCCTGCTGCTCTCCCGGCGCTACGGGGCCCGCCGCGACCGCCGGGCCCTCTCCCTGGAGCTGCCCGAGCTGCTGCGGGTCCCGGGCCAGGTGCTGGTGCACACGGACCCGCGGAGGAGCTGCGGCTCCGGGGCGGCGGGGTCCGGAACGGCGGGGTCCGGTAGCATCGCCGGGACGGAGCACCGGGACTGTAACGGCAAGGCCCCGGGCCCCCACGCCCAGCTCCTGGCCGAGGTTTTCCCCCAGCTCAACACCCGCAAGGACCGAGCAGACCTGGATGAGGAGATAGACTACGTGAGTAGGAGGACGATTATTTAACTTTTTTTGCACAAGGAAACTTGCATAAACTTGAACAAACGGGGGCAACGGCAAACAAACGTTAGTTATTAAAGGATGGGCTATTTTATTTTATTTTTTATTTTTTTTAATTGAAGGAGTTTAATTATGTCACATCCAGAAGAGGGTGTTTGATTTATTAGATAAGTCAATACTTTGGGCAGATTGTACAGGTTTTAATTCTACCGACATTGTTCTACCTTCAACATGGAACCTGCTTCCCCTCCTCTCCCCAGAGCCTCTGTTTCCGTATCAACAAGATGATGGAGGTGTACAAGCCCGACTGGTGTGAGACCAGGGAGGACTGGTCCGTCTACCTGTTCTCCCCCCAGAACAGGTGAGCGGACCACCCAAGAGAGTATATCAACCTCAATTTCAATTTCATCATCACCATCATCATCACCACCATCATCATCATCATCATCAGCGCATTTCAACAACGAGGCAATTCAAAGTGCTTTATATAAAAGATAAAAAGCATGAAGACACAGTGCCAAGAAACATTATCAAAGGACATTAAAATTAAAAAATAGAACACATAGAATGCGTTGTGCAAAAGACACACATTGTAAAAGGAAGAACACATTATAAGGTTTAGAAATAGAATGCATAAAATCAAGTGACAGTGCAGTGCAAGAAATGAATATATCTTAGTTTATATAATATATAATATGCTATTTACAAGAGCCTTATTATATAATATCTAATTAGGCTTTCCATTGACACTACCAGGTTCACAGGTTGAATTGACTTCCATGTCGTGTTTCTGGGTGTTACAAACTTGAAACAAGTCAAGTTGTGTGTAATTATTATTTGCATTTTATGTAGGTATTTATTTATTTTTGGTTGGCTTCCATGCTTGACAATGTATGTGTGTGTGTGTGTGTGTGTGTGTGTGTGTGTGTGTGTGTGTGTGTGTGTGTGTGTGAGTTTCTCATTAAAATGAGCTTCCTTCAGCGTAATATCTCAGGCTGGAACAACTACTGCACTGGCGACTTTTCTGTTTGTGCAAAGAAAAGTGAGATGTTGAATAAATTAGATAATGCTCGATGGGTTTCTTTGGTCCAAATTCAAAACCTAAGTAGGTTAACCACCAGGGGAATGAAATGCATAGATGAGGAGTGATGGATGAGATTTGCAGAGAGAGACAGAGCGAGAGAGACAGACAAACAGACAGACAGACAGACAGACGAACGGACGGACAGACAGACAGACAGACAGACAGACGGACAGACAGCTCTCAGAATGAGAGCTGGGGGAGGGGAGGGGTGAGCAACTGAAACACACACACACTTCGCAAGCGACATCTGTCAGTGCAAAGCGAGCAAACACACACAAGGAAGACAGAAGACAGCTCAAACAATATAATATAATATAATATAATATAATATAATATAATATAATATAATATAACATAATATAATATAATATAATATAATATAATAATGTAATGTAATGTAATGTTATACACTACAATATAATGTTATTTAATGAAATAAAATACAAAGTCATGTAATGAAATACAACACAATACAATGTAATATAATGTAATGTAATATAGTTATTTATTTATATCAATAATTTACACGCCATCACCTTGATTCTAATATAACGCAAACTATTTAGGCTCCTTAGCCTAAATACTATTAAGTTTGTATATGAGCAACTGTAGTATGTCTGAACCCATAGTATGCATCAAATACTTTCAAATATTCAAATAAGCTTATTCAAATAAGCTGCAAGGTGCTGCGTCTGCGTTGTCTTCAGTGTGTTGTTCTAGACGCGGCAGCAGTCTTTTTAGCTTCATGAAGACACCTTCTCAGTGTGCTCCTCGCTTTTTGGATGCTGGGCCCCCCGGAGCCCTCAGTCCGCCCCTGGTGAAACCCAGACGCTGACGCTGATCCCTGCAACGGCACCGAAATGTGCGAGAAAGTTTGCAAACACAAGGTGTTTAACCCCTGCTGTATGTAAAACTGCTTCCCAGAGGAGCGAGGCCCCAGGCCCCACACGCTGAAACCAACACATTAACAAGAACAAATATGGGTTTTGTGTCGGCTCCGCCGCCGCCTCTCTCTCTCTCTCTTTCTCTTCAACTCCTGGCGGGTAGATTTGTCCCTGGAGGCAACAGAAAAGAAAAATCCCTCACCTCCAAATCCGATCGCTCACACTAATCCCTGTGCGCTGATAGCCACTTTAGCGGGGGGGAGTCGGACCCCAGGGCGGTGTTTTGGCACCGTGGCAGGTGCCATCTGTCAAGAGAGTGGAGGAATGGGACGACAGTGCACGCCTTTTTGTGTGTGTGTGTGTGTGTGTGTGTGTG
>NC_137191.1:2308754-2316254 GCF_960531495.2 Zeus faber
TACAGTGCCAGCTACATACAGCACAGGGATGAATGTCAATGCTAATCTTATCTTGAAAAGATGCAAAATACCTGCAAAAATAGTTCACACAATACCGCTCGTCTTTCCCTTTTCCCCCATTTTGAGTCTCTATTAAACACCTGCATACTGTGCACATGCTGCTTCCTTACTGTCACGCTGCCAAATGATGTCGACGCATATACCTTTATTATTATTATTATTATTATTATTATATTATTATTATTATTATTATTATTATTATTATTATTATTATATAATTATTATTATTATTATTATTATTATTAAGATATGACCGTGGAAATTTGCAGTTGGCGTGTCAGCAGGCAGTCAGCAGCCAGTCAGCAGTTGTTTATTTTCACCCTCCATGATGAGTCCTAAGAAGAAGGACGATGGAAAGGAAAAGGGCAACGACTCCCATTGAAACTAAGAAGGAAATCATAGGAAAATATGAGCCGGGTGTCTATGGGAAAAATTGCTTCGACATACGACTGTTTTAACATACGACCGTTCTTATAGAACCAATGACAGTCGCAAGTCGAGCTACCGCTGTATTATGATTATTATTATTATTATTATTATTCCTGTTTCCGCTCTCAAACGTCTTTTGCCTTCTCCTCACAAAGCCTTCTCCCGCTGACGCTGCCGGCTCCAGCTTGCGACAGCACCGACTGTTCCCTCGCGTCACTCAGCGCTGATGCCTCTTCTACCACTGTTTGAATCCCGATGGCGGCTGCTGGAGGAAACGTTCAGTTTTCATTGCACTGCATCCAGGATTCAGGATACAGATCTTTTTGCTACAAGAAAAGGGGTAAAAAAAAACCTCTGAGTAAAAAGTTGTTATCTTTGAGATCATTTGGAGTCAATCTGAGCGCGACTTTTAAATTGATCCAACGTGATCCCCTCAATCTTTTCCGTTTTTGTTCTGCTCAAAATACGATGGGTGGGAAACGCCCGCAACAGCGCGCTGCGTACTAGATGTTCTCACTATAAACCCCACGTACTTTTGGAAAAGTGCATGAGCTCAAACGTCTTCTGAGATGTCAGACTCCTTTCAACGCCTTGACGGTCGTCATGACGACAACCACAGAGAAACTTTGTGCTTGTCAGAACGTCTCGTCGTCACAATGCGTTGTGGGACACGCTTGTCAGAGTAGTGTGGAGTCTTCACACACCGCGGCGTTTCACCGGATGGAGCAGGTCATCCTGGTACTTGGTACGCATAGTACCGCTTTTTACTAGCTTTTATACTCATCACCTCAATCTCCTGCAGCCGCGTCCCTGTTCCTGTGCTGTCTCTCCCCACCTGCAGATGACGCCACCACCGTGGTATGCCAGCGTGCCATTTTAGATTTTTTTTTTTTTTTATGCCTAGTTCAGACTACGTGACAAAAAAAAAAAAAATTATATATATATATATATATATATATATATATATATAATTTTTTTTTTTTGCAGAGATCGAGAATCTTATAAAAAAAAAAACATGTAACCCGGCGTGGCGTCATTTCCCGGGAGGCACTTCTCGGGTGTGTTTTCGTGACAACGGTGTGTCCGTGGCACTGGGGGGACTCATCCGGCGTATCCCAGCACTCATTTCAGCAGCGCCCCGACCACCGAGGGAACTCCGCCCGAGCGTGGCATCGCCCACTCTGCACCCACCGCTCCGTATCGATGGCTCTGTGTTGATGGGTGTGTGCAGGTGGTGTCCATGGGTCTGTACCTGGGGGGGAAGGCCTACCTGCGCAGCAGCTGGAACATCCTGGACGGCTTCCTGGTGTTTGTGTCGCTCATCGACATCGTGGTCTCCATGGCGGGCGGGGCCAAGATCCTGGGCGTGCTCAGGGTCCTCAGGCTCCTCAGGACGCTGCGCCCCCTCAGGTATGGAGGACCTCCTGCAACACGCAGGATGTTGGCCAGGAGAGAGGATGATTATGGGAGGGATTTTTTTTATTTTTTTACGGGGGGATGAAATGCTGCTGGAATTTGCGCGTGTGTGTGTTGAGTGAGTGAACAAAGTCAATATGTTGTGAGATGTCAGCAAACGTGTGGATTCACAAACTGGTAGAAGTGACGGAAATGAAGTTATAACTAAGAGCATAGTATCGTATAAGTCAGTTAAATAAGTTATAAGCAAGTCAAGTGTGAAATGTAATTATTCTCTCTCTCTCTCTCTCTCTCCCTCCCCCCATCCCCCTAAACACTCCATCCCTCCCTACCCTCTCTCTCCCCCAACCAAACACTGTCTCTCTCTCTCTCTCTCTCTCTCCCCCACGCCCAACCAATCCCCCCTTCTCTCCCTCACTCCCTCTCTCTCCCTCTCTCTCTCTCTCTCGCCCCTCTCTCACCCATCCTCCAACCACTGCCCCCCTTCCCTCCCCACTCTCTCCCTCCCCTCCTCCCTCCCTCCCTCTCCGCCCTTCCCCCACCCGCTGCAGGGTGATCAGCAGGGCTCCAGGGCTGAAGCTGGTGGTGGAGACCCTCATCACGTCTCTCAAGCCCATCGGCAACATCGTCCTCATCTGCTGCGCCTTCTTCATCATCTTTGGCATCCTGGGAGTCCAGGTGCGGTGCTGGCGTGCGCCTTTCGCCCCAACCGCGGTAAACGGATGTCGTCCAGTTGATTTGCTACGCATTCGGCAGCGTGTCCCCAGCAGGGCCTCACCTCCCCCCAGCTCTGCGCTGCCCGAGCCCGCGCGCCGTGTCCGTGTCCGTCAGGATGAAATGCATTTTCACCCGTGAACATTTCTCCCTTGATGTGCAGCCTCTTTGGATGAGATTAATCGTTTGGAACATCGTTCCTTGGGATGAAAATCAGTGCTGCAGATATGCTGTTTCCCGCTCGTTCCCCGCTAATTGAAGAGAAAACTTCAGAACACGAATGAGGACGTGACGGATACAAGAGCCGTGTTTTCTAATACAAATAAATAAAAAAGTAAAAATGTATGTATGTGAAATGAATAATAATTTGAGTGCGTGCGTGTGTGTCTCCAGCTCTTCAAAGGGAAGTTCTACTACTGTGTGGGCTTGGATGTGAGAAACATCACTAACAAATCAGACTGCCTCGCTGCCAACAATCGATGGGTTCACCACAAATACAACTTTGACAACCTCGGGCAGGTACACAAAAAACACAAAAAACACACACACACACACACACACACACACACACACACACACACACACACACACGGTATACCAGCTGTTATGTTAATTACATTAATTAACTTTTTAGATTATTATATTAACAGTTATAATAGTTTGACCTCTATGTTCCCAGTATGGTTGTTTTGCTCATGGAATGGAAATGGATTGATGGTAAATGAAGTGCGGCAGGTTAAAAACTGGAGGGGCATTTTCGGCACTCAAAAAAGGGAAATCCCCAGCGCCGCTTGTTATTGATGAACTCACCAGACCCTTCATTACAGAACGGAGGTCTCTGTTGGCGCAGGCATTTTATGATGTTCCTAAAGCTCTGGGACATAGCATCCGTGTTGTACAGTAAAGTTTGTGAAGTGCGTTATTGCCTCTCGACAATCCGATTACTGATTTACATATAGATACATGTATTTTTCATTTCTCACTTTTAAGTTATAGAAAGCAAACAAATAAATGGTTTTGGAAATTAAAATCAGACTATTATTATTATTATTATGATTATTATTATTATTATTATTGTTATTGTTATTATTTTTATTGTGACTATTTTCTGTGTTTTGAATGTATCTTGTTATCACTTTCAGTGTGAATCATACTTTGATAAAGTTGGGTGTGCGTGCGTGCGTGCGTGCGTGCGTGCGTGCGTGCGCGTGTGTGTGCGTTTCCTCCAGGCGCTGATGTCCCTGTTCGTTCTGGCCTCCAAAGACGGCTGGGTCAACATCATGTACCATGGACTGGACGCGGTGGGGATAGACCAGCAGGTAACATCAATAGCAACACTAGTAATGTACAATGAACCTCATGATAAACATTAAATATAAGCTCAAAAGAAAATAAACCAACAAATGCAATGTTGGAAATAAACCTCAAACATTAACAGCAAACATGCACCTTTATATCCCCCGCTGCTCACTCAGACAGAAGCCCCCCTCCTCCATTTTGGGGTGACAGGGGAGATATTTAGAATATTTAAGATCAATTTGTGTTATATTTTTTCGGAGAGGCCCCAGAAGACGAACGATGGTGATTTCCCTCCTGGGGTAGTTTCCTGAAGACCAGGCCGAGCAGCTTGCAAGCAGCACAAGCTGGTAAAGCTGGCGTTTCCTAAACTCAGACCCCAGAGCGTCACTAATCTGTCCCACGGCCTCATAGATAACAGTGAGACCAGGATCCAGTCAGTTCCAATGTCTTGGGACCTCTTGAGGGACCCCAGGCCCCACATTTGTTTCTGGTGGAACCATCCCGCTGTTGAGCCATTGATGAGGAAAGGCATAAAAGATATTGATATTTTGTTTTGCAGCCATGTCGCCCCAGTCACGCTGGGTGGTTTGTGGTTACGGCGGGTACTATCTGACTGACATTGATTCGGAATGTTCAGCACAGGCTCTTCACGGGTTACATGGACTGAGCACACAGCATTCCTTCTGGTGCCGTTTGGTTTGGTTTACATTTGGCGTAAAAAAAAAAAGCTTAACAGTGTGAATAAAATTAGGATTAATTAAATAAATAAATAAAATAGAATTAAAAAAAAGGTGAATAAATAAAATAAGATAAAAAAATAAAATTGTAAAATATATACATACAGCCCAACAAAATACAAAGCAGAAGTGGTCAGATATTTCAGATTTAAAATTATACAAAATAGGATACTACGCACAGGGTCATTTATTGCTATGGATAATTAGGAATTCAAACTACAGCAATGAATTACAATGAACGTTACAGCACGGCGCTGCGGCCTTTTGTGTCAGGGGTGAAAAGTGAGAGAGAAGTGAGTGAAAGGGCCTCGTTTGAAAAGCCATTAAAATACCCATTACTGTACTTATTATAATGCATTCACTGGAAGAGGCAGGTTTTGTTCCCACCCAGAGGGAGAGAGCGCCGTCCGACATGGCGCCGAATGGCTCATCCCAAACTGAATTATTTTACCTGCATTGTGTGTGTGTGTGTGTGTGTGTGTGTGTGTGTGTGTGTGTGTGTCTGTGTGTGTGTGTGAGTGCGTGTGTGTGTGTGTGTCCCAGCTCCCCCCATCTCTCTTCCTCTATATCTATGCCTCTACACCTATTTCTTATCCGTGTTTTCCTCCATCACTGTACGTTCATTGGTTATTGTTCCTTCCTCGCTTTCTTTTATTCTCTCCTCCCTCCGTCTCCTTTTACCCCCGTTCCTCCCGTTGCTCTGTCCTCCGCGCCTCCTCTGTGCTCCCTCATCCCTTTACCGTGACATTTCCCCGCCGCAGCTCCGTCCTTCTTTTCCTCCGTCTTTTTTCCTCCGGTGATAACTAGCTGCCTGTCGTCCCCCTCTCCCTGCCCTCATCCTAATCCTTGCTTTCCTCCTCCCTTCCCCACCCTCCTCCTTCCCCCTTCCCCCCCTCCTCCACCTCCCCTCCTCCGCCTGTCGTAGCCGAGGATCAACAACAGCCCCTGGATGCTGCTCTACTTCATCTCCTTCCTCCTCATCGTCAGCTTCTTCGTCCTCAACATGTTCGTGGGCGTGGTGGTGGAGAACTTCCACAAGTGCCGGCAGCACCAGGAGGTGGAGGAGGCGCGGCGCCGCGAAGAGAAGCGCCAGCGCCGCATGGAGAAGAAGAGGAGGAGTAAGGCCACGCCCCTCACACCGCCGGCGCTGTCTCGCACCAAATTCCGAAAACCGAATCCAATGTGAATGCGTGCGACGAACCGGGGGATGGCGGCTCCGGAGGTAGCGCTGGTCGTCTAGTTATCTAAAGGTCGCCGGTTCAATCCCGCGCTGTAGTGTCCTTGAGCAAGACACTTAACCCCTAATGAGGAGAGCAGAGCCACCTGAGACATGTTGGAACAGCGCCACGCGGAGGACGGGGGGGGGTCGCCGGTTTCCAAGGAGACGTAACAGAAAGGAAACTCGTTTCGTGTCCAAAAACGTCCGCAGGGCTGTAACTGCCGGTCAGCCCTTCCGGTTTTAAAAAATTTCAAACAAGTCTGCCTGGCCGGACGGACTCACGTGTGCTCCGCGTGGCGGCGGCGCCGCAGCGGTTGATTTTGCCCCTCCCCTCGCCACCGGAATTAAGGCGGCACGTGAAACTGACGGCTTTTCCGATTTTACCTCGAAGCCACGGCCGAGTGGAGTCAAGCGGAGGGATGGATGGGCTTTAATTGCGAAGCGGGAACGAGGGTGGAGGGAGGTAATAGGCCAAGAAGGTGAAGGGGGGCGGGCGGGGCGGGGTGTTGAGCAAAAGAGGTGTGTTTTTAATTAATTTGTCTGTTTTGAATGGACATGTAATTGGATTTGCCGCCGAATAGGTCAAAACAGTTTAATTATCTGTCTCTGCACCTGGGGGGGGCTCGGGGTGTTTTCATTTAATGGTTGCTTGTTAACACCCCATAACTCTGATGATGAGCCCCCGTTATTATGTCAAGTCCTTGGCAGCTGTTTAATCTCCTTTCGGATGAGGTCATTCCTCGCTCAGCCCTGGGATCTTGCTTTTATTTTTTATCGTATCAGTCGGCCGCCCCTCGCTCTCCTTATCTTTCCCGCCGCCTTCATTGTCAGTCTTTACCGCGTCGTGTTCTGAGCGGCTTTCTCTTCGTCCCGTCCCTCTAGAGGACGGGGCGGGGATCCGTTTGATCGTACTGTCTATAAAGCTTATCAGAGGACCGCTGCTTAAAAAGCACTCCTACCGCCGGCATGTGTGATCTGTTTACTCAAGGGACTGTACCCTGTAGCCAAGGGACTGTACCCTGTAGCCAAGGGACTGTACCATGTAGCCAAGGGACTGTACCACGGTTACCCAGCCAAGAGAGGGTAACCGTGCCGTTGAGCCAAGGTATCGTAAGAAAATGTAGTCAATGGACTGGACAATTTAGCCCCGGGAGCATACCATTTAGCCAAGGAACTGTGCCATTTAGCCAAGAGATCATACCATTTATACAAGGGACTGTACCATTTAGCCCAGGGAGCATACCATTTAAAAAAGGGACTATTCCAATCAGCCAAGGAGGTGTAACCGTATCATTGAGTCAGGGGACCATATTGTACAATCTAGCCAAGCTCTACCATTTGCCAAGGGAGCATATTAACCAAGGAACTGTGCCATTTAGCCAAGGGAATGTACCTTTCAGCCAAGGGATCATAACTGTGCCATTTGACCAAGCCTCAGTAACTTTGAGCCAAGGCACTGTTAAAAAAAAAAGGAGCCAATAGACTGTACCATTTAGCCAATAGACTGTACCATTTAGCCAAGGGAGCATTCCATTTAACCGAGGAACTGTGCCATTTAGCCAAGGGATCGCACCATGTTTCCCCTGGAACTATCCCCCCTGAAAGATCATCCTAAATGTTCTCCAA
>NC_137191.1:2321254-2341254 GCF_960531495.2 Zeus faber
TCTACCCACCCTCCGTGGGCCAGCAGCAGGATGTCTAGTCATGGGAAGACTGCCGGTTCGATCCCTGGCTCCTCTCACAGCGTGCCGAAGTGTCCTTCAGCAAGAGGCTGAACCCCCTAGCGGCTCCCGATGAGCCTTGCGTGGCCACCTCCGTCAGTGTGTGAACAGCTCCTAAGTCCACAGCCGAGTGGCGTTCATGCGTCGGGAGTTTGAGGGCGAACTCTCTCACGCACCTTTTTTCTTTTCAAACTTCGCGGATCTCGACCCGGCGGCTCCTGATCCACGGCCGGGTCGCGGGTCCATTTCAAGTCGACCGATATGATCAGGCGGCAGTTACGCCGAGGAATAGAACAAGGACAAATAGAATTGTGCTGCCGATCCTTCAACCGCTTCGGCCCAGAGATGTTCCACTGTGGATCCAACGGGGGAGAAGGTGTGATTGTGTCAACAAGATGCAGGAAACATGAGGCTTTCCCCGCGACCGCGTCCGAATACAGAGATTTTATTACACACTCAAACGCTTGGCAGCCGGAAGCCGAGGAGCCGCCGAGTGCCCAGCTCCACACATCTGAGGCTTCGTTCGAAGCGCGGAAAGGCGTCCGTCCCCCGACGGGTTCTCCCGCGGCGCTGGCCTCGGCGCCCTCCCTCCCCTCCCCTTTCGTTTCTCTTCCCTCCGGAGGCCGTAAACATCCCCCGGCGACTGCCCGACGTCTGACGTCCGTAGGGAGATGTTACTGCCGGCGTCCGGGGGCGGAGGGAAAGGAAACCGACCCCGGGCTGCGCCTCGCGCCCTCTGCGTCTCCCTCTCTCTCTCTCTCTCTCTCTCAATTAAATTCTCTCTCTCCTTCTCTCTGTCTCCGTCTTCGCCTCTGTTTCTTTGCTCTCCCTGGAGTCGACTCGAGTCACTGTTTTGAAGGACTGCAACTTGACTTGACAGAAAATAATTGACTTGAGTCTCGACTCGGACTTGGAAGTCAGAGACGCGCGGTGTGTCCTCACTGGGGACGCGACGACTCCAATGACCTGCTTGGGTTCACTTCCATCCACTGAAATCCAGAACCCAAACGCCACCGGCAAACAAAAAGGTAATTGGGCGCGGTTGTCCTCCTCAGCTCATTGTCGCCGCCGCGGCTCGGTAGCGGGCGCACAGGCGACGTGGTGATCCAGGAATGTTCCATCCTGCCAGACGTCCTCATCAACACACAATTTGGTGTTGAGGAAGTTGAAACTAGGCATTATAAATCCATTCATGTTTGTTTGCACTAGCGTTTGGACACGGACACAGCTCTCCAGGCGATAAGGGATGCTGCGCTCATTGGAAACTCAGAAAACAAATTTGTTTCCGAAGTGATGCATTCACTGGAACTCTGGAAAAAATGGAATAAAACTTTATTATCTCTCATTTTTTTATGTCCCTTATCTTATTTTTATCTTTATCTCATATCTCTTATCTCGGGAGTCATCGCTTTTGGATTCAAAAACGAAATTCAATCATTTTAATTTAATCAAATCAATTTGTGCAAATATGTTCATAACCTTTGCGATATACTGCATGACAGACAGACAGGGGCGGAGTAACATAGTTTGATGTTTAGTCTGGCTGTAAGTATTTGCTCTTTAGAAGTGATGTAGAGGGAATATTTTTTTTGATTGAGAAGAAATTAAGAAATATATAAGCTTTTATAGTAATTTGTTGTTTGCTTGATTACATTTATTTCACTGAATATCAATAATTATAATACAAATTAAATTAATTGTCATACTTTTTGAAGAGGTTAGATAGATTGGCCAACAATATCATTATGAGATAGGTACTAATACCTTGTCTTTTCTCTTCATAAAGAGCAGATACTGCAGGTAAGACTGCAGTATCTTGGGGAAAAAAGTGACTTGACTTGGTTCTTGACTTGCATGAACTAAGGACTCCACTTGACTTGACATAACACGTGACTTGACTTGACTTGACATAACCTGTGACTTGACTTGACATAACCTGTGACTTGACTTGACATTACCTGTGACTTGACTTGATGTAACCTGTGACTTGACTTGACTTGACATAACCTGTGACTTGACTTGACTTGACATAACCTGTGACTTGACTTGACATAACCTGTGACTTGACTTGACATAACCTGTGACTTGCTTGACGTAACCTGTGACTTGACTTGACTTGACATAACCTGTGACTTGACTTGACATAACCTGTGACTTGACTTGACATAACCTGTGACTTGACTTGACATAACCTGTGACTTGACTTGACATAACCTGTGACTTGACTTGACATAACCTGTGACTTGACTTGACTTGACATAACCTGTGACTTGACTTGACATAACCTGTGACTTGACTTGACATAACCTGTGACTTGACTTGACATAACCTGTGGCTTGACTTAACTTGACTTGACTTGACATAACCTGTGACTTGACTTGACATAACCTGTGACTTGACTTGACATAACCTGTGACTTGACTTGACATAACCTGTGGCTTGACTTAACTTGACTTGACTTGACATAACCTGTGACTTGACTTGACATAACCTGTGGCTTGACTTAACTTGACTTTACTTGACATAACCTGTGACTTGACTTGACATAACCTGTGACTTGACTTGACTTGACGTAACCTGTGACTTGACTTGACATAACCTGTGACTTGACTTGACTTGACAAAACCTGTGACTTGACTTGACATAACCTGTGACTTGACTTGATATAACCTGTGACTTGACTTGACATAACCTGTGACTTGACTTGACTTGACATAACCTGTGACTTGACTTGACATAACCTGTGACTTGACTTGACTTGACATAACCTGTGACTTGACTTGACATAACCTGTGACTTGACTTGATATAACCTGTGACTTGACTTGACATAACCTGTGACTTGACTTGACATAACCTGTGGCTTGACTTAACTTGACTTGACTTGACAAAACCTGTGACATGACTTGACATAACCTGTGACTTCACTTGACTTGAAATAACCTGTGACTTGCCTTGACGTGACTTCACACAACCTGTGACTTGACTTGATTTGACTTAAATAAACCTGTGACTTGAAATAACCTGTGACTTGACTTGACACAACCTGTGACCTGACTTGACATAACCTGTGACTTGACTTGACCTGACTTGACATAACCTGTGACTTTACTTGACCTGTCTTGACATAACCTGTGACTTGACTTGACCTCACATAACTTGTCACATGGCTTGACTTGACATAAACTGTGACCTGACTTGACTTGCCCTAGGAAAAATGACTTGGGACTTACTTGGGACTTAGATCAGAGGGACTTGGTCACACGTCTGCTTGTGCCACTGGGATCAGTATTTGCCACGTGTTGAATAAAGGTACGGCCTTTCTCCACCTCTGTCTCTGTCCCTCTCTCCCTTTTTACCTATGTCTCTCTCTGTGTCCCGCTCACTGTCATTTTGTCTCTCTCCACCTCTGCTCTCTCTCTCTCTCTGCCTCTCGCTCTCTCTCTGCCCCCTCTCTCTTTCTTTGTGTCTCACTCTTTCTTTCTCTCACTCTCTCTCTCTCTATCTCTACCCGCCTCTTGCTCTCCCTCTCCCACACCACCCTTCCCCTCAACTCTCCCTATATTTGCTGTCCTAATGGGATTCCACGGGGGCGTAGTATTTCGAACGCACACTTCCGAAACCGTGGAATTGGATCCTCTGTTCAGCCGTCGACAGCGCTGCGAGCTGACGGAGCTGATGCGATTTCGCTTTGGCCCCCCAGGGGGGCTCCTTCCTCCCTCCCTCCCTCTTTTATCGGCACAGGCTGCCACTTGGATGGCTGCATGGCTGCCAGGCAGCTAGCGGGGATCCCCAAAATGTTGCTAATAGTGTTATTATCCTTCTATAGGAGACCGCGATTCACTGCAGCTTCATTTTCATTCACACATCATAAAATAAAGTTTGCCCATTTTTAGAGACCCCCAGTTTTCTGGAGGTTGTGAACATGTTTATTCGACCATTGACTGAAAGTTGAAGTCTTGACGGGACGACCCGAAACCGACTAGCTGAGGCCCAGACCCGAGGCCCGTGCGGGTTCGGGTCCACATTTTGGCATGGCCAATTGTGTTTGGGTCGGGTGACATTCTGTCACGTAGGGCCCCAGGTCTGTGAGACATTTTGTGTAATACCCGAGTGGATCCAGGCGGAGGCCCTATCACCACTGATCGGAAGGGAACTGCTCTGGAACATTACCTACCAGCCGATGACTAGCCCATCAGATTGCAAGGGAAAACATGAAGAAAAAACAGCATTTCAGGAGCAGTTTGAATGAACGGATTATCGAATTTCCCGTGAGGTCTCAACGGTGGGGCCCGGAGGGACCCCTTTATGTCATGTTATTTTAAATGGAAAATACATTTTCTTCCCTTTCAATTCACTCTTTTATTGATGTGAAACTATATGTCTTTAAACTGCAATGCTCGCTTATTGCTGACTGGTGATGTACAGCTACAGTAAAAGGTTTTCCCTGTGTGCGCGTGCGTGTGTGTGTGTGCGTATGTATGTAGGTGGGTAACTTGGGCCTCCTCTTCATGCTGCTGTTCTTCATCTATGCTGCTCTTGGTGTGGAGTTATTTGGAGAATTAGGTGAGTTTGATGACCCCAGCTTAATAAATGTGACCGAGGCCTCCACGGTAACGCCCTCCATCTCACCTCGTCTCTCTCTCTCTCTCTCTCTCTCTCCCTCTCTCTCTCCCTCCCTCCCTCATCTCTCTCTTTCTTTCTGTCTTCTCTCAGTGTGTAACGCCGACTACCCCTGCGAGGGCATGAGCCGCCACGCCACCTTTGAGAACTTCGGCATGGCCTTCCTCACGCTGTTCCAGGTCGCCACCGGCGACAACTGGAACGGGATCATGAAGGTACCGCAGCGGGGCAGGCGTCAACGCGGGTGTCGCGGGTGCCTTAGAGGCTCAATGCCTCTAAGGCACCCACTGATATAACCCAATACCAAGTAGTATCTAAACTTCCCCAGTCAACCGTTGCCTGCCTTCCATCCTTTTTGTTTACAGATCTAGAAAAAAAAAAAAAAGACTTCTTGTCTGGTTTCGCTGGCAGCACCACGAGCGTTCTTCGACTTAATGCGGCGTGTGATTGGCTCCCTACCGTCGCGGCATCTACAGCGTCCTGTTCAGGGACAGAATCATGATTTTTCAAGTGTGTCTTAAAACAACAGTCAGGTGTCCATATGTATATGACATGACAGTGAAAGAGGTTTTCCTCCCTGTAATCATTCCCCCTGTACGGGCTATTTGTTTAAAATGACACTGCCCCTATACTTCATGGCACAGTTTTGTACAGTTATTTAATCAATATTTTAATAATTTGAACGCTTTCAAAATGTATATGTGTAAAATGATGGGTATAGTAGAAAAAAAAAATACTGGTATTAGTACTGGTGTCCTTATCATTTTAACAATACCCAGCGTGAGTCATGATGGTTCACTGAAACTGGTTCATGTCATTCTACCTCTTTCTCCGTTGACGCAAGGGGGAAAGGAGGCACGATGACATCATGTCTTGGGGGCGGGGCCAGCCGTGCAAACCAGTTAAAAGTTTCAACCTTTGAGAGCAATGAATCTCAACCTTTGAGCACATCAAGGACCCTCAGTTTGGTCCGCATTACGCCGCGGACCCCATTTGATCAGATTCCGTCCCTGGGCTCCGCATGCAAGACAGTTTTCATTGTTCTAGGATCTGCTAAATGAACTGTACGTCGACGGCACAGTGAACGACCCTTTGGATCCTGGTTTCACTGTCGTCTCCCTCATGGTGCCAGCGTCTCGTCAATTAAATGACAGTAAAATTTAACTATTGATCATTTTTGCCTGGGACCTCATGACGTCCCCCTGGGGGTCTCCCGACCTCACGTTGAGGACCACTGCATTGGAGTGCAACACTAGTTTCCTGCTAATATCGTCTCAAACCCGCGATGGTTTTTTCCCATTTTAATCTCTACAAACCTCTCGTACAATTCACCCCAACTGTTATTCACAAGAAAAACAAAACATGAAACTCCACGTTCCCAAAAAGCCTTTGATTCTAATTAGGGCTCGAAAAGTGTTTGTTCTTGGAGACGCTTGACATGATTTTTATTTTTATTTTTTTTTAACCAAAATAAATCCCCAAATCAATTCCGGAGCAGAACGCCACGGGTGGGTTAGGATCGCAGCGGAACATTTTAAGACACATCTTCTGCTGCGGCTCAGCGATCTGAAAAGTTAATTAACCGGATAGGCGATCGATTCCCGGCGGCCGCGCCCGGGGGCCCCGCAAGGCGCGGGCGGTGCGGCGGCGGAACCTTCGACGGGAGGGAGCGCGAAGCTAAGAAAAAAAAACACGAAAAGAGAAAAAAGTGGCATTTCACGCGACAAAACGAAGCTCCCGAAATCACCTGTCTATTCAGCGGTGTCGCACGCCAATCAGCCGCCCGCTCTCCAATCACCTCCGAGGGCCCGGAGCTCCCGGTCCCCTCAGACGGGCGTTAATCACGACTGATTAGACTCGGAGGAGGAGGAGGAGGAGAGCAGGTGACATTTAAAACACAATCACATATTAGACGTGAAAGCGCTCTGAGGTGGCGGGGTCCGCTTCCCGCTTCCACCCGGCGAGCGCCGCGTCGCCTGATTGCGTCGCGCGCAGGTTGGTTTCGTTCGGCGGCTCTTCAAGTGGCAATCCGTCAGATCACCCGGAATTCCGGTTCCCCTGTTTTTCGACGACCCGGCTTCGGGCCGTCGCCTACGATGTTTTTCGGAAACGTACAGTTCATCCGCGTTTGGGCCCCGCCTACCCGGAAAACCAGCCTTTCAGGGCGGTGGAAACCAAGCTCTGGGAAAAGGTCTTCCAGGCTGCAGGTTTTTCCCACGCTCGGCTCTCTGGGTATTTCCTGTGGAGGAAGTAAAACGGAGCTTCTTGAAAACGCCGACGTCAGGACCTCGACCTGCGGCAGGAAACTACAACATGGCGGTGAAGGTCTCCCTGTCTCCACTCGGGGGTTAAAAGTCCGTCCAATTTTTATGGGGCCTGGTCCGTCCTGTCTGGTACCGTATCGCCCCCTACTGGCCCGGAGTGCTTTACAGTGCGTCAGCTTTGAAATCATTTTTGCGTTTTCGTGGGATTTAGGGTGAAAAATCAATTTTTCCGAAAAATCAGTGCAAACGTGCGGATGGGGCGTCACTTTCTTTTCACCGAGGTTTTCGTTCTTCCGATACATCGATTATTTTTTATTTTTTATTTTTTTCCTGAGGTGATGGGGATGTTTTTTGGTTATTTTTCTGTGACCGTTCATCCATATCTAATCACCGGCTATGCTTTTTTTTTTTTTTTTCGCGAATTCACCCCGGCTGCCTTTCACCCGAGCTTTGCGTTCTTGCCGGGGAAAGGCGGACCCCGCAGCCAATAATGGAAACGGCATAGCGAGAAACATTAAACATTCAAACATTAAATTGCTGTTTCTTATGAAGTGCCAGGTGAATAACTTCTTAAATATTTTTCCCTTTTTTCCTCCCAAAATAATCTCAGGGATTACCACTTTAATGAAGAACAATGCAACACTGCTGATCTCAGTCCTGTAACGCTCCATCGTGACTTTTCTTTATCTGATTTGATGATTCCCTCTCTTTTTTTTCCACACCTCTTACCTCACCGCCTCATCTCTATTTTACCCAAAATGCATTTCTCTGAACAACCCCAACCCACCCTCCATCCCGACTCAACCCATCTCATCTCTCTCTCTCTCTCTGTCTTTTCTCTCTCTCTCTCCCTTTTTATAATTTTTTTTTTTTCAAATTTTTATTCTGATTTGTTGCCTCCTCCCGCTCGGCAATTTCTCTCCTTCTCACCCTTTTGACACCCTGCCAACCCTGTCCACCCTCCACCCACCACCCTCCTCCACCACCCCAGGACACCCTCAGGGAGTGCCCCCCGGGGCATCCGCCCAGCGACTGCCACACGGGGCTCCAGTTCATCTCTCCCATGTACTTTGTGTCGTTCGTGCTGACGGCACAGTTCGTGCTGATCAACGTGGTGGTGGCGGTGCTGATGAAGCACCTGGACGACTCCAACAAGGAGGCGCAGGAGGACGCCGAGATGGACGCCGAGATCGAGCTGGAGCTGGCGCAGGGCGGCCTCTGCTGCATGATGGGGGGCATCGGCGCCATCGCCGGGGCCACCGCCGCCCCCGTGGGAGGGAGCGGAGGAGGCGGAGGAGGAGGAGGAGGAGGAGGAGGAGGTGGCGGCGTGACGGCCGGAGGTGCAACGGGGGGCGGCGGTGCGCTCGGAGGGATGCCGCTGCCCGTACGGAGTGGAGGAGGAGGTGGTGGAGGCGGGGGCGGAGGAGGAGGAGAAGCCTATGATGGCCAGAGGAACCATCGCTGCAGACTCTACTCTCCTGCACAGGTTGGTTCCCAGTCTGAAACACTTTGGAAGACGGGAAGGACCCCAGTTTTCAATCACTATTATAAGGCTCCTATGATGGGGTCTCAAATTCACGGACCATGAAATCTGCCTCCGTCCGCGTGATGGACAATTTGCCCACCCCAAAAAAAAAAGTGAATCACCGCCGTGCCCAGCCGGGTCACGCCCACTTTGCGGTTTGTGTTCCCATGGCGACGGAGCTGGAATCAGCAGCATGGAGTCGATAAGAAGCTCTGACTTTTTTTGGGGGGGGGGAAATGAATATGAAATGATGTGCGCTTAAAAAGTTTCATTTAGTCATCGTTTTTATTTTTAAATCTGTGAAATCTGTTATTTTTGGGAATCTAGGTGCGTGAAATCATGCAATATTGACTGTGAATTTGGTGTGGTCATAATTATCATTTATTAATTGATGCTTTCTCCTCCTACTACCTCGCAGACACTTGGCTCAGACAGATAACTCCTTGAAGTGAGCCTCTTCGGGTTGCCAGGTTGAGTTGGGAACCGCGTGTAGAGTGTGTATTGGGTTTAACGCGCTGACCTGGCAACTTTGGCGTCAAATAGAGAGAGCCATTTCATTTTGTTATTTGAATGGAAAAAAGAAAAGTACGGTTTAAGGAAATGGGAGGTTTTCCAGGAGAAAATGGGAGCACCAAGGTAGAATTATTATTATTATTTTTTTTAAGCTCTCACTTTGTTTATTCTTAAAAAAAAGAATAAACATGTTCTATAAAACTTTCTGCCACGGCTCTAGAGCTGGACTGACTTGGTTTGTCAGTTGAACATATTGAATATTTCAATCATTTACTTTTTGGGTATAATGGTTTTAAAACAGACCTAAATACTTCCAGTAATTTTCCAATTAATAAACACTAATTTCCATAAGTGCAGGGAAATAATTGACTGGGAACTGATTTATCGCTTTTGTAATTTCTATTCGATTAGCAGAGCCGCAGAACCACGGCGCGTTTTTTTTAATTCGGGGAAATTGAAAGCACAAGGCTGCCTGCGAGAGGAGGCTCCGCTACCGACGCTCCCTTCACTTCCCAATTCTCCCAAACGAGTTTGACTGAGACGAAAGTGAAAACGCACACCTGCGCACGCACACACGCACACACAGGATTTTAAAGATCCATGTGAAGTTCCACAAAAAAAGCACAAAGTAGAAAATCAACAGTTTGTACCTTATTGGTGCTTTTTAAATTAGCAACAGGGTCCATCCAACCGCAATCTGCATACAGATTCACTGTGACACACACACACACACACACACACACACACACACACACGCACACACACACTCAATTATAGCACCTGCAGATGAGAATAGATATTTTTAGAAGCACACTTGCCGCAGCAGAGCAGAATGCAATTTATTTTAAGAGAAAGAGGGAGAGAGGAAAGGAGAGCGAGGGCTCCGAATCAATTGGTGGAAAAAAACAAAAAACAAATGAAAGAACGAAGAAGAAGAAGGCACAAAGAAGCAAAGGAAATGCTGCAAATATTAATAGTTCCCGTGAATATTTAAACAAACAGGAGTGCGGTTGGAACAAAGGGAAGAAAGAAAGAAAGAAAGAAAGAAAGAAAGAAAGAAAGAAAGAAAGAAAGAGGCCAGACATGAGAGTCAATAATAATGTTCTCTAAATACGGGCTTAATGAAAATGAATTCAACTCAATTCTAAAAATAAAAATGGATAAATAAAAATACCAAAAAAAATATATATAGACAGTATATATATTGGTGCTTTTTAAAATTAACAGTATATATACAGTATATATAAACCATGTACATACATCCTAAAAATAAATGGGATAGAAAATGCTGCAAGAAAATGTAAAACCAGATATCCCAGTCTCCCCACCAGGGAATAATAAAGTCTCATGTTATTTCGGTGTCTGGCTCCTGGGACAGAACGTCTGACTGAGTGACTTGAAGTAGAGGGACTAACTATTTGAGGTGTTCGTCCATAAGTGGACGAGCTATGAGAGAGGCAGAGAGAGAGAGAGAGAGAGAGAGAGAGAGAGAGAGAGAGGGAGAGAGGGAGAGAGACAGAGAGGGAGACGGAGAGAGAGGGACAGGAACGACGGAGTGAGATAGTGAGCAGGTAGCAGGTGGAGCCGGCGTCTCATTGTGTGTGGAGCTCATTGTCTGTCATTCCACTGGTATTTTTAACCACAGGGAGGAGAGGAGCGAGGTGGAGAGACAGAGAGAGGGAGAGAGAGGGCGAGGGATAGAGAGATGACAGATGACAGACTGGAGAACAAAAACCTTTTCTCATTTCTTCTCGTTTCTTTCTATATGTGCTCCATTTTAAATCCCTGCTCTGATTCACCAGCAAAGACGTCCAGCACAATGAGGGTGCAGCTGTGTGTGTGTGTGTGTGTGTGTGTGTGTGTGTGTGTGTGTGTCTTCTATATTTAAGTGCGTACCAGTGGTGAATGCACTGAGAGATGTGTTGGTGTGCTCCTGCACGCTTGGTCTTGTACACAAGGGAGTCAGGCCCCAGGGCGGTGTTTTGGCACCGTGGCAGGATGGGAGGGATGGGACTACACGCCTGTGTGTGTGTGTGTGTGTGTGTGTGTGTGTGTGTGTGTGTGTGTGTATGAACTTCACTTCACTTATATCCCAACAATATATGAAAGGAAACAGACACACACACACACACACACACACACACACACACACACACACACACACACACACACACACACACAAACACACACACTTTAAATCCCTCACTACTTGTTGCCCTCCAAAGACAAGAAGATGTATTGTTCTTATGAGGACCCTGTTCACACGTGTTACTTCATCTTATGTCCCGTCGAGCGTGGGAACCGGACCGACCTGCAGCTCATGTACCATTTGCTCTGCAGAACAAGTCCGGCCACACCCTCCCATTCAAACAGGTTTCCACCCGACCAATCACAACCATTTATCTTACATGGGGCGGGGTCATTACGATGACGACGCAGAGGAGAGCTGTTGACACACCTTACCAAGATGGCTGCCGCTGATGTGGAATGGAACTGATTGGTTGTAGGTCCATCCACTGCCCTGATTGGCTGTAGGTCTATCCAACGCTCTGATTGGTTGTAGGTCTATCCAACGCTCTGATTGGTTGTAGGTCGACCCAATGATCTGATTGGTTGTAGGTCTATCTTAAATCTTGGTCGTGGATCTATCCAATGCTCTGATTGGTCGCAGGTCTATCCGATGCCATGATTGGTCGTAGGTCGACCAAATTGCGTTCAGAGAAATTTTTGTCGACAGCCATTGGTAACGCCCGCCCGTTGGTAACGCCGGTTGGAAATTGAAAATCAACGGAGAGGTTCCAGACAAATACGCACTTACAAGTTGGTCTGGCTTTGTACCACCTCCCTAGACATTGTTGCAGACCAAGCACAGCCCTTCATGGCAGCGGTGTTCCCTGATGGCAGTGGCCTCTTTCCGCAGGATAACGCCTCCTGCCACACTGCAAAAAACGTTCAGGAATGGATGGGGGAACACGACAAAGAGTTCAAGGTGTTGACTTGGCCTCCAAATTCCCCGGATCTCTGTCCGATGGAGCGTCTGTGGAACGGTAGCTCAGGAGGTAGAGCTGGTGGTCTAGTAGTCTCTAAAGGTTGCTGGTTGGATCCCAGGCTCCTCCTGCTAGCATGCTGTAGTGTCCTTGAGCAAGACACTTAGCCCCTCATTGCTCCTGATGGCTGCGTCCATCGGTGTTTGAACAATTGTAAGTCGCTTTGGATAAAAGCGTCTGCTAAATGTAATGTAATGTAATGTAAATGTGCTGGAACAACAAGCCCGATCCACGGGGGCCCCGCCTCCAACTTCCAGGACTTAAAGGATCTGCTGCTAACGTCTTGGTGCCGCAGGACACCTTCAGAGGTGGAGTCCGTGCCTCCACGGGTCACAGCTGTTTTAGTGAAACGAGTTGGAGCTGCACAGCGTTAGTGTTATTAGTGGAGCTTTTAATGTCGAGGCTGATCAGTGTATTTTGCCATTTTTTCTAGTTTATTGCTTATGTTTCTTCGGCTAATCCCCATTGTTCATTGCCAAGCATTAGGTTTATCGTATATTGCCAGATTTTTATTTTGCATTGCTTATTAGCAGGTTTATTTTATTGTTAAATTTAGTTTTTGTTTATTGCATATTGTCTGTCTGTCTATCTGTCTGTCTGTCTCTCTATCTATCATCGTCTGTCACAAAGTTTATTGTGCATAATCCCTCATTCAATCAAGTAATGAATAATTCTGGTGTGTGTGTGTGTGTGTGTGTGTGTGTGTGCGTTTGTGCATGTGTGCATGTGTGCATGTGTGCGTGTGTGTGTGTGTGTGTGTGTGGACGCCTGCGTGTATCAGCACTGTGGGGTTGTGATCACAGTGGGGAGTGGGTAGTGAATCTGGAGGTTCAGTTGGTAACACTCAGGGACTCCCCGCCCCGCCCTGGCCGTGCCACTCGATAAAATCAGCGCGCCCATAGTGTGTGTGTGTGTGTGTGTGTGTGTGTGTGTGTGTGTGTGTGTATGTGTGTCTGTACTTTCATGTGTCGGTGGTTCCTGCCAAGACCGATTTATCTACTGTGGCCGCCCTCCCACCTTTCACCCTAGAGAGAGAGAGAGAGAGAGAGAGAGAGAGAGAGAGAGAGAGAGAGAGAGAGAGAGAGAGAGAGAGATGCAAGAACTTTGAACGCCAGACGCCGCTGCGCCCCTGGGTATAAGTGAAGTCCCAGATGAGTAGCGGAGACGGGCGTGGCGCTCAAACGCAGGAAGACTGATGGGCTGAGATGTCGTCTTGGAAGACAACAACAACAACAAAAGGGAAAGAAAGAAGAAGATCAAGAGCAAGGCAAAGAAGAGGGAACTCGGCGGTGGCAAAGCGGTTTGAGTGGCAGGCGTGTGCGTGAGCCCGGTATGGGAAGTGTCTTGCAGCGAGCGGAGCCGTCACACATCTCAGGAGGTTGAGAGAGCTGCCAGGTGTGACGCCTGCACTGATGAAACCTCCTCCGCTTTCAAAGCCAGCGTCACGTCGAGGCAGCGGCAGTCAGACACCTCCAGTCCGAGTCGAGTCCCAAGCGCTGGCCCCCCTGCTCCGCTCTGGTCCAGTCAAAGGGCTTACAGAGGATCAGCACTTCCAGTGACTACAGATAATGATTCATCCCCGGAAAGACACCGCGTCTGCGTTTTTGGTTTGAGTTTTTGGGTTTGTGTCTGTGTAAAAAACTAGCTTTTTGCTATTTTTTAATGAACCACATTTGATGGAAATCTCAAAGAGAGCCACTGTCATTTGTGACATTTGTCGGACTCGTCCAAATCCCGAAAACCTCAACATCCCAAAATTGCAGATGTACAGAAACACACATTTGCCTATGCATATAGAAAACAAGTTTATATCCATGAATAAGTTATAAAAAAAAAATTATAGGAGAGTTGATTCGACCGCTGCACTAACTAGCATTTTCGGTTTCATCTATACATGCAAAGCAGTGAATGTGTTCTGGTGAATAAAGTCATGAGTTATAAACACAGATCAGCCTCAACATTAAAACCACTAAAAACACTAATACTGTGCAGCTCCCCCTCGTGTCGCCAAAAAGGCTGTGACCTGTGGAGGCATGGACTCCACCTCTGAAGGTGTCCTGTGGTTTCTGGCACCAAGAACTTAGCAGCAGATCCTTTAAGTCCCGGAAGTTGGAGGTGGGGCCCCCATGGATCAGGCTTGTTGTTCTAGCACAGGCCTGGCCAACCCGCGACTCGCGAGCCTCATGTGGCTCTTTGGCTGGTTTCATGCAGCTCTTAAGGGGCTTTCACATGACAAGCGTCAAAAATGCAGAGAAAAAAAGCGCAGCCATTCATTCCCTATTATGATTATAAAATCGCTATGATGTATCACTCGTTTTCCACCGCGGATCACTTCCTCATTTACTCAAAGCGGACAGCAGCAGGAGTCATGTCCCATTAACGCCTGTTTTATTAGTCCTAATGCCGCGTTTACACCAAAGGCGCCGGGGCGGCGCGCCTCCATACAAAGTCAACATATAGACGCGTTCCAGTCGCCTGGAACGCGTCTAACGCGGCATTAGGACTAATAAAACACCAAATAAGATTCCAAAAGCTTTGGAAGTTTATTTTCAACATTATTGACATGGTTAGTAGTCAACATATAAGATGGATCGGCCGGTGAATTGCGTTGCGTATCCGACATCCCCGATGGAGAACTGTGAAGGCTGGAGGGGTGTGTGTGTGTGTGTGTGTGTGTGTGTGTGTGTGTGTATGTGTGTGTGTGTGTGTGTTGCGACTCGCGAGCGACACGCGAGCTGCAGCCAGTGTTGCCAGATTGGGCCAATCTGGCAACACTGATTTCTACAGTCGCGAGCGGACCGTGAGATCATTTCAGTAGTAAACAATGTGTCACTCTCATAATGGCAGGGAGAAAAAGCACAGCAAAACGAAAATATGAGGATGAGCACAGGACGTTTTTGACAGAGTGGAAGAGTTTATATTTTTTTGTTGAACGTAATGGCAAGCCATTCTGCCTTATATGTCAGGCGTCAGTAGCGCATTTCAAAACTTCAAATCTTCAGCGCCACTTCAGCTCACTCCATGCTAACATCGACCAGGAATTTTCCAGAAGGGACTGAACTTCGCAAGCACAAGTTGGTCACTTTGAAAAGTCAGGCAGAAAAGCAGATACAGTTTTTCCAAAATTTACGAAGCACTCAGAGACCGTAACGCTTGCATCATATCAACTGGCTTGGAACATTGCAAAGGCTAAAAAGCCATACAATGAAGGGGACTTCGTTAAAAAATGCCTCAGTGACGCTGTTGAAATCTTGTCTCCTGAAGACCACAAACTAAAACTAAGTGTATCAGACATCCAACTGTCCCGCCACACTGTTGAACGCAGAATATCGGACATTAACACGGCTATTGAATCACACGGCTATTGAATCACAGTTGCACTCTGACCTTCAAGCATGTGAGTATTTTAGTGTCTCATTGGATGAGAGTTGTGACATACAAGACAAGCCTCAGTTGGCAATATTTGTACTCCTTGATATTGTGCCATTAAAAGACAGACCCGTGACATAGATGTGAAAGAAACAATGATGGCTGCATTTACGAAAGCAAATCTACCCATACAGAAACTAACTGCAATAGCCACGGATGGAGCGCCAGCCATGATCGGATCTGTGAACGGGCTTGTGGGGCTGTGCAAAGCTGACCAAACATTTCACGAGTTTTGGAATTTCCACTGCATCATCCACAGGGAGCAACTCGTGTCTAAATCATTGAATTTAGACAACGTCATGAAGCCTGTGATGGAAATCGTCAACTACATCCGCACACATGTGCTTAACCACAGGCAATTCAGCAATCTTATCGCTGAGCTGGACCAAGGGCTTCCAGGTGACCTGCCGCTGCACTGCACTGTGAGGTGGCTATCAAAAGGCAAGGTACTCTCTCGCTTCTTTGAGCTTTTGGATGCCGTGAAACTGTTCCTGGAAGAGAAGGACAAGGACTATCCCGAGCTCTCGGACCTCGAGTGGATTATGGATCTGGCCTTTTTGGTCGACTTGCTGTGTCACTTGGACAGACTGAACCTGACCCTGCAGGGTAAGTTAAAAATGCTGCCTGACCTGGTGCAAAGTGTGTTTGCGTATGTCAACAAACTGAAGCTGTTCAAGACGCATATTCAAAAGGGAGATTTAACGCATTTTCCCACTCTGCTAAAAGCCAGCAGGCAAGTCACCAGCGCCGCCCTGAAAAAGAAAAGAGACAGATATGCAACACTGGTTGAAAACCTGCACGAAAGCTTTGTGACCCGGTTCCGTGATCTACAACTGAAAAGGCCACAGATTACGTTCGTCGTCGACCAATTTAATGCGGATACGGACTGTTTGAAAGCCTCGCTCGTCACAGATGAGGCTACGGCTGAGTTGGAGATGATCGATTTTTTGTGAGGAGGACCGACTGAAAGCTGCTTTAAGGGAAGGGACCATTGAGTTCTGAAAAAGTGTGCCAATGGAAAAATACCCCAATGTCAAACGGGCTGCGCTTAAGATACTGTCAATGTTTGGGTCAACATACATCTGCGAGTCTGTGTTTTCTACCCTAAAACATGTGAAATCAAAGGATTGATCTGTTCTGACTGACACCCATGTGAAAGAATTGCTTCGAGTGGCAACAACGAAATACAAGCCAGATTTGAAGAGGATTGTTCAAGACAAGGAATGCCAGAAGTCCCACTAAGCAACATGCATAGTAAGAGAAAAACGCTATTGTTAATTATTATATTTTTGTTTGTGGACTGAGAGGTATACCGCGGAAACGCAGTACTTTCATTTAGGAGTCCTGGCTCAATGGTAGCGGCTTTGAACTCGAGCTCCGATAGCGGGTTTGATCCTCGTAACCACACATTTTCAAAAATGTGGCCAGGGCTCCGAAACACCTAGTCCCAGGTATATGTGGATGGCCAATGCACCGGATCGTGTATGGTAGGCAAGAGCCAAAACTGATTCTTAAAGGTTAGGGTTTAAGGGACACTATTGAATAAATTGACCCAACATGAAAAAAATACATCCTTGTCATTAAACTCGAAGTCCAATTCCCTCCTCTATGAATAAATAAAAAACAGTACTTTTTGAACTGAGAGTTTGTGTGTGTGAGACAGTGCACACAATGTTATATTTTTGTTTGTGGACTTGGTTGAACTGAGAGTTTGTGTGTGTGAGACAGTGCACACAATGTTAATTGTTGAAAATAACTGGCCTGTGGTCTTAGTACTCCATCCATCCATCCATCTTCAACCGATTATCCTTAGTCGGGTCACGGGGGCTAGGAGTCAATTTCTGTCATTATCATGTTGGTGTGTGACATTTACAATAAATCTGGCTGAGCAGAGGTCTGTGTGTGTGTGTGTGTGTGTGAGGAAGGGATGGGGTGATGGGGTTCATGTGTGCCCATGTGTATGATGTGGCTCTTTGCAGTAACACAGTAAAAAAAGAGGCTCTTAGTCTCTGACTGGTTGGCCACCCCTGTTCTAGCACATCCCACAGATGCTCCATCGGATCGGACCCTAACCCCATCCATCCACATGATGTAGAAGAAAAAGTGTTTCATCAGACCTCAACCTTCTTCCATTGCTCCATGGTCCAGTTGTGACGCTCATGTGTCCATTGTAGGTGCTTTCAGGGGTGGACAGGGGTCAGCATGGACACTGTGAGCTCCCATACGCAGCAAGCTGCCATGCACTGTGTATTCTACACCTTTCTATCATAGCACCATCCACTGTTTCAACACTTTGTGCTGCAGTAGTTCTTCTGTGGGATGGAACCAGACGGACTAGACTTCACTCCCCACGTGCATCAATGAACCTTGGGCCCCATGACCCTGTCGCCCTATCACCGGTCGTCCTTCCTTGGACACTGTTGGTAGTAGTAGTAACCACTGCAGAGCGGGAACAGCCACAAGACCTGTGGTGGTGGAGATGCTGTGACCCAGTCGTCCAGCATCACAATGTGCTCCTTGTCAAAGTGGCTCAGATCCTTACGCTGCTTCAACACATCAACTTCAACAACTGACTCTTCACTTCTGCCCAGGTGCCATCGGAACCAGATGATCAATGTTATTCACTTCAGCTGTGACCGGTTTTATTGTTGTGGCTGATCGCTTTATGTATACAGTATATATATATATATATATATATATATATATATATATATATAGAATAAAATATCAGTCAAAGTCCAAGTCCAAAGCCTGAGTGCGATTCCGTTCTGAATACAAGTCGAGTCACGAGTGAAGAAAACCAGGACCAGAGTCCGAGACCTGGACTAAGAATCGAGAAGAGGAAAAGCTGGTAAAGATGACGCACTAACATTTTGCGCTGGTTATAACACTGAATGAGAGCGTTGCAGGGTGAAAAAACAGTGAAATAGAAGCTTTCAAGAAGGTGCTGTTGGAAAGCACAGAGTAAGAACGACCTAAGAAGGGAAAATCTAAACCACTCTCAAAATAATTGGTCGGAAATAATCAAGAAGCCTTTATTAAAGTTACTTACCAACATGTTTTGGCCAACATGCCATCTGTTAAAAAGAAGCGGACACACTCTCGTCCTTTTTAAATCATAAGAGCATATTTATACGGAATATAAATGTGTGTCGGATCCAAAACAGGGAATCTGGGGGAGCGGGTGGAAGTGAGCCTCTCCAATGAAATCCAACGATTGAATATAACAAAACGGAAAGAAGAAAACCCTCACTCATCATTTTCTTTCCGTCCCTCCACCACACGCTTCATCCTCCTCCTTTCTCGCCGCGTCGCTCCAAAGCTTCTCGCTGACAGAGTCCAACCTTCGGCCCGACTCTTAAGCGGCTCCGAGCGGGCGCTTTGAAAGCCTCTCTGCGGCTCTTTTAAAGGCGCCCGGCGCTCTCGTAGAAACGTTTAATTAAGTGAAAAAGAAATAGGTATATATCGTCCCCGGGACGTATTAAGATAAAGATAACTGACGTGAAAAATGTAAGAGACCCTCAAGAGAACGAGCAGGTCCCAATAAAAAACAGTCTATTAATAAAAAAAAAATAGAACAAGGGATGAATGAGCAGAGAGTGAGAAAGGGAAGACAAGGAGGAAGAGATCCACTGGATTGAGACTCATAAACAAAGAAATCCACTCATTTGAAGATTTGGAAGGGTTGTCTTTGGAAATACCCGGTTGGGGCAGCCGAGCGTGATTCCAGGTTCAGGTGCCGTGTTTTGGCTCCAGCCGTGGGTGGATCCACCGGGTTCGATTAAAGTTCCCCGCTGGATTTTCACTCTCCCGACCTGGAAGTCCTAGATCAGCCATTGAATTGTCTCTGTACAATCACCCGCTTGCGGCCTTGGAAAAAAAAAAAAATTGGAAGAGAAATATTGATGAAATGCCTTAATTCTTGTATTGTGCATAGCTCACCGGCTTTTAAACATACCTCATACCTCATGTCCACGGGTTGAATTGGGCCTGGACCGACACCCGTTTAAAAAGATGATTAAGAAAGATATTGGCAGGGGCGTCTTCCCATGCCAACGTATTGATATTATCGATAAGGATCTTCCGGAAGGGATCAAACTCACCGATAACTCTGAAGGACCGCGCCCGTGAAATTCCCATCGTCAGAGCGGGAATTTTTCACCGCACTCAAATGAGCCATAGCTTGAGAAACTTAAGTTCCAGCAGCCGCTGGTAAATGATTGTTGTAACCATTACTGTAATTACGGTAGTCAGGTCTTAACCGGATAGATAGATAGATAGATAGATAGATAGATAGATAGATAGATAGATAGATAGATAGATAGATAGATAGATAGATAGATAGATGGATGGATGGATCAATAGATCAATAGATAGACAGATATGAGAGCCAGTTAAACTGGATTCCTCCAATTTTACAAATTAAGATTAGGCTCCACCCACCTCCATCCATCCACTGAACACCTCCTGATCAGCTCATGACGGTACTTGTGGATGAGCCTTCAGCTCGGCCGTGCCTCACAAAAACCAGCAAATGCTGTTT
>NC_137191.1:2346254-2361254 GCF_960531495.2 Zeus faber
ATAAACGCTGACTCTCAAACCTCCGAGCATCGAATTTAATATTTTCTCCTTTTTTTTTTTAAATTTTAATCTTTCTCCGCCACACACAATAACATCTTCAAAGACGTTTGGTCGTGCCCCCGAGTCGGTTCGCAGGTGGGGCGCGTGTGAGACGGGCGCGTGTGAGACCGCATCCTTTCACACCCGTGGGCTTTTTCGCACCGCATTTCCATAATTCTCCCCCTCCGTTGTAATCAGATCGGGGAACTCTCGAGTGCCCAATCATACGTTATATTAAGAAGTTATTTAAATGTGAAAGCCCCCCGGGGGGGGCTCACCGTCTGCGTTGCCGATGACACACACACACGCGCGCGCACACACACACATGCGCATGCACACACACACGTGTAGACACACCATTTAAATCAGTCACTATGGACAAAACTCCATCTCGCCTGACTGCCGCGTGGAATGAAAGCCATGATTTACAGCTGAAGGGTGTGAGAGTGTGTGTTCGGGTGTGTGTGTGTGTGTGTGTGTGTGTGTGTGTGTGTGTGTGTGTGTGTGCACATGTGTGTGTGCGTGTGTGTAGTGTGCGTCATAGCGCTGGTGTGTGTGTGAATATTAAGCACTACGTACGTGAGGGAAGGAGCAGATAGACGGACTTTCTTGGGCGACCCACACACTGATCGGTGTGAAGGCGTCCTTCTTTTTGTGGGCTGATGAGATCATCAAGTGCTTCCCCATCCAGCCGTTGTCTGGCGGTGGTGTGGTCAACATGCCTGTTGACTTGATGGAGTGATCCGACGGCGCCACCAAAGGGGTCGGTTTCGGGTGATGGGGGGCGCTTGCTGGAAATGACTCGTAAACCCAAAATCGGCTCCAAAAGAAGGACGGGACTGTTTCTGCCACAATCTGGAAAATATATGTATTTCGGGTTCCTTGGCTTGACTCTTGGACTCTGCAGACGCTCGGTCCAAAAGTGGAAGCGAATTTCTGTCTGTGAAGGAAAAGGGAAAATAACGTTTCAATCAAATCACCAGTCAGTGTTTTGACGCGCACACGGCAAGGGATTTGATTTTTTTGAGCCCGGTCTTTCAGCCAAGTCGCATCTCAGACTTGACTCCAACTGTACAAGCTTCGGTGTCGGACGTGGGTTTAAAAACTTTGGGACGTCTTTCGCACATTTCCTGTTCATGGTCAGAGGGGGAAGAGCGGTGACATTGCAATGGTCTCCCAGTGCAGCCATGGCTTGAGGGAACACCATTTCTTCAGTTGCAAACTCTACTATTCCCATTTGACAGCCACGGCACATTGTTGTGAAATGCAACGCTGCAGTCTGTTTTGGGACCAAGCATTTACCAGATTTTGGGTTTGTTTGCGTGGGCTGATCCCCCGTCAACCAGGGCAGAAGTAGAGTGGGACGCGCAGCCCAACTTACCAGGACTTACGAGGCAATCTCCTCACAAAGGTCTTACTCAGCGCTGCGTCTCCAGAGGTCGTCTGGGCCCACCCCCAAAATACCCCAAAATACTCCACAGTGCCCGGCAGAACCTCACACGACCCACCCCCTCCGCTTCCCAACTGGGTTTAAGAGGCCGAGACTTGTTCTGTCCGGTTGTTCTACCTGCTGCACCACCACTGCAATGGCTCTGCACCTTTTTTGAACCATCTCGTGCTGTGGATACCAGTAGTCGCACAATTATACTTTTGTCGCAATTAAAAGTTTGTATTTAACTTAAGTTAACATTTCTAATTTCGGTGAAAAGGGGAGACGGAGCAACGTGCCGCTTGGTCGTTTGCTCGCCGCGACGCACAACGGCTCCTTTAATTAGGGATGCGCCGGTCGCTGTCCAAGGTGCTGAAACAGGCGTTTGAAAATATTCCCTCAACATATGAGGGACTCACAGTTTGACACGCGCATTGGGCTACGGGTGCAATTTGATAAGATCTTGTTCGATATGATGTTGGATATGATTTAGCCCAAGCCTTCATACCTGCCTGCCTTAGAATTAGTAGTAACTAGGTAACTAGGATTCAGATTTAGCCAGTTGAGCAGGCTTCAGTTTCAGGTCACACGTCATAGCCTTTTGGTAACAGTTGAAGCAGTTGCTTATTGTTGATTCCTTGGCCTCTTTCATTGTTTTGTTAATTCTAGGTTCACAATTTTTTGTCTACTAGTTATTAGTAGACACTACTGGCTATTTTTGTTTTGTTTAGGGCTTCACAATTATGGCCAAACTGACAATCATGTTTATTTTCCTCAATATTGTGATCACGATTATTCATCGTTTTGGTGAACACAATTATTTTATTGCACTTTGTGAATTGAGAGAAAACCGCCTTCACAATAACAACGTATTTTATAAACCTATAAGTCAATAAACTCAAATGTACAAATATTTGAATCAAAATAGGACTTCCTTCACATGAATTCGGCTTCTGAAGGCTGTTACATTCACTAAAAAAAAAATGCCACCGCACGGCACCTGATAAAAATAATTTATCCCAAAACAAGAAGGTCAGTTACATTACACTTGCAGGTTTTTTGCAAGAAAAGAACAGCCAGTAAATGCATAAAGGGAGACTCCAATATGCATCTCCGCTCCGCTGCGCTTGCCCCCGTTTCTTGTGTCTGTGCGCGCTCCACGGAGCCTGCATCGCATTCAACGCAGCCTGCAGCGCGCTCCACGCATCCTGCAGCGCGCTCCACCGAGCCTGCAGCGCGCTCCCGCTGGCGCACGGAGGCACAGAGTATTTCCTTTGCCACATGGATAATTGAGATCAGACCCACAACAAGGGAAACATGTACTGAGCTGCAAAACGTCCTGGCCGTTTTGGTGCCAGCATATTATTAGCGCAATATATTTAGTGAATCAGACACTGGGACGGCGCAGATAGCAGGCACGTTGAAAAAATAAAATCATCCCCAGCCACGATCAGTTAATTGTGGAGGCCACAATTCGCGGTTTATAAATTGTGCAGCCCTATCTTAGGTGTATAGTTGGGTGTATTTTTGTTGTTTATTGTACCTTCCATTTTTTTCTATCTTGACATTTATTCTGATAGCTGTACTGCATGTTGCCAATTTTCAGGCAGTTCTCGGGTTCATTGCATATTGCCATTTCCCTTTTTCTATTTGTATTCTTATTAGCTTAATATTATTGCCTGTTTTGGTGTGAGCCGCTGTGACACTGCAGTTTCCCTCCGGGGAAAATTATCTGTCTGCCTGTCTGCCTGTCTGTCTGTCTTTCATCCGTCTTTCTTCAATTGATCTGGTTGGCTCGGTGTGACAGATTCGACTGGCCGAGGTGGAGCAGGCGTCTCTGATGTCGGAGCAGCTGTCTGACAAGTCGTCGCTGGCCCTACCGGACGACCTCAGCCTGGACGAGCACGGCGACGACCAGCTGCTGCTCCGGGACGGTCAGGTAGGCTCCGGGGCCCCACGCAGCGGCAGGCCTCCAAGGACGCCCCTCGTGGCGAGGAGGGGGAACCCGTCGGCAGGCTTCAGTTAACCGTCACGGTGCCCCAAAAAACCCCCCAAACTTTTATTGCCAAGTCGACAGCCCCGTCTAATTTCAGTCATTTCAATCAATTTGAGGAATCAATTCATAAGAATTATTTCATAATTGAGTGATAACGATGCTGTGCAATTGCAACGTATATTTCAAGATTTTCAGCCGTTTCACCGCGAAATCGACGCACCAGGAAGCGCTTCGCAGGGGGTCCTGCCCCCTAGGGAGGGTGCAGGGGTATCACAGCGGGGGGGGGGGGGGCATAATCGCCCTCATTCGATCGAAGGCGGATGCAGGTGAAATTACAATTCAAGACTGATAATAATGTCATGTATTTTTAATCGAATACGATACTTTTTTCCTGTGAGATATTTTTACATCCACAACAGCTTGCGCGAGCGACAGGCGACAATATCAGGCTTCATAGAACTCATGTCGTTCTATTGCTCCGGATGAAAGCGCGGACGCTGGCCCCCCTCATTACGTTGACGTTTACGCGTTGAGGGTGGGGCATGGACTCCACCCTGGCGCGAGAGGAGGGAGGTGGAGGTTGGGCAGGCTCTGAGGAGCTGCAGCGTACGTCGGCCGGGTGGGGAAAGCAAGGTGGCGCGGCCGCAGCCTCGCTTTCAGGTTGAGCACGGAGTACTCGTCGTTACAGTCTGTTGACAAAGACGCCGGCTCGGCCTGTTGCTAAGGCCAACCGACATCATTGATGTTGCCATGGGAACCGCCGTCGCTGCCGTGGGCGGACTGGTTCCCCCAGCTCGTGTAAACTTTGGACAAAACAGGTCCTGAAAACCAAGGAGCGACCGGGCGCACTGTTACTCACACCTGCCGCAGGCTTTCTCTCTCTCTTTCTTTTTTCTTTCTCTCTCTTTCTTTCTCTTTCTTTCTTTCTTTCTTTTCTTTCTCTCTCTCTTTCTTTCTTTCTTTCTTTCCATCTTTCTCTCTTTCTAATTTTTTCTCCCTTTCTTTCTTTTTCTCTCTCTCTTTCTTTCTTTCTTTCTTTCCATCTTTCTCTGTATTTTTCCTTCTCCTTTTCTAGCTCTCTCTCTCTCTCTCTTTCTTTCTCCCTTTCTTTTTTTTTTCTCTCTTTCTTTTACCCACACGATTTCCGTACACCCATTCAGAACAACCGGGCGGCCGCACCTGTAATAACTCTGCGATGCCAGAGGTGTCTGCGTCCAATCCCGCGGCCGTTTGTTTACTGCGGAATTTATGCAAAGAAATGATGGAAAATGTTATTTACATTGTAATTAATGCAGACACGCATACACGTGTAAGGGTGTCCGTATCTGCAGGGAGCCATGCCCCCCCCCCCCCCCCCCCCACACACACACACACAAGCACGCACGCACACACACACACACACACACACACACACACACGCACACTCCATCTTGGTAATCCTTAATCACGGCATTAATCACTATTTACACAGTTTACCGCCTGATTAAAGCACCTGGACCCCACTGTGTACACACTGCGACGCGCTATCCTTGGAAACTTCTGGGTATTAGTGTGTGTGTGTGCGTGAGTGTGTGTGTGTGTGCGCGTGTGTGTGCGTGTGCATGTGCATGCGTGCTGGTTTGCGTGAATGTGTTTGTGTGTACGTGTGTGTGTTTATGTGCATGATTATCTATCTGTGGTCCCTTGTGTTCTTGTATTGTAGCTGTGTGTGCGCGCGCGTGTGTGTGTGTGTTGTGTGTCTGCTAAAATGTTTTTTGGGGTTTTTTTTGGGGGGGGGGGCTCAGTGCAGCTGTGTTGAATCCAGGTTCATTTGATCCAATCGACGGCAGACGAGCGCTTTGAAGCACCGTGGTGTTTTGTGATTGAATCCCACTTTCAATCAGAGCCGAGTGGGGGGCTTTTCAAGGACGTGCAGGGACACGGAGCAACGCGTCCTCTCCTCAATCACTCGTCCGCAGCCATAACCCGTCCGGATGAGGAAGAAGAAGAAGAAGAAGAAGAAGAAGAAGAAGAAGAAGAAGAAGAAGAGGAAGAAGAAGAAGAAGAAGAAGAAGGGAAAAAGAGAACGCCGGCGTGCCTGAATGAAACGAGGCCGCCCGGCGTGCCGCTTTAACCCCCCCCGTGCTCAGTTGACAGGTGCTCCCACAAAGTGTCCCCAGCCCCCCCCCCCCTGCACACACACACACACACCCACACACACCAGAAACTCAACGTCATGTCGCACTCAAACTCGATCAGAGCGATTTTCAGCGGGGAGACTTTGTCGGCCCGCATTTTTTTTTTGTGCTTGTGCCACTGGAATCAGTAGATACCATCTGTGTTGAATAAAACTGTTTTAAAAACTCTCTTTCTCTGCTTCTCGTCTTCCTGCCTCCCCCCATTGACAGAGGGGTGAGAGCAGCGCCTCCACCAGTCCGGAGGAGGCGTGGGAGGGCTCCTCCCCGGGAGCGCTCCATCCCTCCAGCTCCGGCAGCGAGGAGGGGATCCAGGGGCTCCTGGAGGTGGGCCCCCAGCCTCGGTCCATCCCTCCCCACCCGGGACAGCGCCCTCTGGTCCACCGCACAGGTACCGCCGCGGCCAGTGGGGCGTTTTGACAGCTCCTAAAAGCCACACTATTTTACTTTTTAACCTTAAAACAACAGCTTCAAAATCATTGTGGTGGGACACTGACTTGTAATATGGAGAATGGCACCTCTTTCATTCCCACCCACATCCCCAAATGCCTGTTCCTGCACTGTGTAACATTGGTGTTGGGGTATGAAACCGCGGGAAATGTGTAACGCTTCACTTCCTTCCTCAAGATTCAAGAAGTTTATTCGTCACATATATATACATACTTTCATACATACTTTCATACATATACATACTTTCATACATACATGCAGTGAAATGTCAATGCAACGCAAAGGTGATTACACACAATATGTTCTAGACTGAACACAGTAGCTACCTAAGAATTTCTACTTGACCAATTAACTGATTCCTAAAACGTAATGCAGTAAGTAGAATACTATAGAATAAAATATAATATATAGAATAAAATAAAATAAAATAAAATTAAATAATAACTCAAGGGTACAAAATAGATAAAGGGAATAGGCTTATGTATATGGGATAGACTTATGTATATGGGATAGGTTAATTATGTATATATATATATATTTGTATATATACAAATATGTGCATTAAAGTGGGATTTATCTATTTATTTATTTTTATTTTATTTTATTTTTTTATTTCTTATTATCAAATTGTATTTATTTATTTTTATTTTTTCTCTTTTATTTCTATTTCTTATTATCATATTGTATTTATCCGCTTTTACAATTAAATGAATTAATTTAATTCCTGCTTATTATTGTTCCTTTGCCTTTTAAGTTCATGATCTGTGCCCTCTGCTTTAATTTCATCTTTCAAAGAACCTTGTAAACTGTGTTTTTAAAGGTGCCATTTAAATGAAACCATTCTTTTTATTATTATTATTTCTTGATGTTTGACTCAGGTAAAAGTTTGCCTGGCAAAAAAACGGACCAAATAAAAAAAGATAAACTCACCGGTCAAAATGTCCGGTTATAACGCCCGTACAAAAGGTAGCCGCTCCACCTCCCCGTCGGCGCGAGCGACACGGGCCGGTGGTCCCACCTCACCTCAGCCGGCGCACGTCGGTCCTCCCTTTCGTTGGGCCATGGGGTTTATTACCCGCGCCCGGTGCCCCGCCCCTCCCTCCCACAGCGAGCACCCGGTCCACGGGCCCACGCGAGGGCCCCTGTATTCTAGCCGTACATTATATCTGCGTTCACAACGCGGACATTGTTGTTGAAACGTGACCGACGAGGCCCAAATTTGTTCGGTTAAAATCAGTTATTTTCGGAGGCCAGGGGGAGTTTTAACGATGGCGCTCAGAAGCTGCATGGGCGCAAACGCCAAAAGCTACATGCAGCACATACGGACACGCTGCTCTCAGCGCTCAAAGCACCTAAGTACACACATCCGTCATCGAAATATCCTCTGAATGGAAGCCGGTTCATATTTCAATCATATTTTGGAGAGGCGGATCGGCAGCCCTCATGGTGCTCCCTGATAGGTCCTAATTAACATCACATTAAGCCCAACAAATGGCCTGGAATACGTTTGGGCGGTCGGGCTGCAACGTGGCCGTCAATCAAACGACGGATGTACGCCGCGACTGCACCTTCCATCCGTTCCCCTGATTCCGCGGCGGGCGTTGGTGTCCCTTCATATTCACATGATCATGCTTCTACCTTTCATCAGCCCTCCTTAGTCTTCTTCTCGCCGTCCTCCGCGACCCCCCCCGGTGTTTAAGCTGCCACCATTTCATTACCCGCCGACTTCGCCGGGACGTTGGTGATATCGCTTAGAGGAGGAGGAGGGCTTGACGGAGCCACCTGGGCCGGCTGCACGAGGCGTCGTGCCGCGCCGATCGCTCATTCCTCGCGCCGGCAGCAGACGGACGGCCCCCCGAGACACGTTGCCGAGCAGCAGACAAATTGTTTTCTTATTGATTAGCGACCTTTTCAAAAGGTTTTTCCCGAAAAAAAATCCTTGCGTCATTTGTCATTCGCCGTGTCTGTCGGGATGCAAGGCTGTCCCACAAATATGAGACATGTATCATTCAATTATCCACAATTTTCTGTCATTCTCATTGGTTCGAACTTCGAGCTTTGAAGGACTTTCAAAATTAGGGCTCGTGTCCTCGACTCTGACCCCACCCGTTTCATTTCAGAGGCTGACGGAGTCGTGAGCTCCGGAGCTGGTGCGGACTCCTCCACCTCACCGCTCCATCTCCCAGTGGACTTCTTCCACCCAGCGACGGCCGTTCCCTCAGGCGGGGCGACGATGGAGCCCGGCCCCGACGGGAGAGGGGCCAGGCTGGCCTCCCCGGCCTCCTGGGCCTCTCTCCGCTCACCAGGAGCCCACAGCAGGGCCCTCAGCTCCCAGGTGGGATGGATGGATGGATGGATGGTGGATGGATGATTGAATGGATGGATGGATGGATGGATGGATGATGGGGGATGAATGGATGGATGGATGATTGAATGGATGGATGGGGGATGAATGGATGGATGGATGGATGGATGGATGGATGATTTAATGGATGGATGGATGGATGGATGGATGGATGGATGGACGGTTGGATGGATGGATGGGTGGGCGGGTGGATGGGTGGGTGGGTTGGTTGGTTGGTTAATTGATTGATGGATGGTTTGGGGGGTGCCTGGGAGGGTGGCTGGTAAAGATGGATGGATGATTGAATGGATGGATAATGGAAGATTGAAAGGGTGCGATGGATGGATGGATGATTGGATGGATGGATGGGTGGAGGATGGATGATTGAATGGATGGATGGATGGATGATTGGATGGATGGATGGGTGGAGGATGGATGATTGAATGGATGGATGGATGGATGGGTGGATGGATGGATGGATGGATTGGTTGGTCGGTCAGTTGATTGATTAGTTGATGGATGGATGTACATACGTGTCTATCTCAAGAGAGGATGTACTTAGTTAGGGGATGCATGGATAGATTGTGTGTGTGTGTGTGTGTGTGTGTGTGTGTGTGTGGGTGTGTGTGTGTGGGTGTAGATGGATCGACTACACAATGAATGGAGAAAGGTAGTGGCCTCGACCGCGTATTGGAGCTGACTCAAATTCGAGGATGTTCTTGAAAAGCCCCGATTCCATCAGTGCCTGAATCCCAACATTACATTTCTATTAATATTTGGCAAAGTGCCGCCCCGCTCTTCCTAATCCTCAGTGCGGGAAATAACGTGGACACCCTCCCATCTGGCCCAGCACTCAAATAGAATTCCAAAAGCTCGCTGCTGGCCAACGTCACGTTTGTCAGGATGAGAGAAGAAGAAGTGCGACGTTTGTCCTGACGTTTGTCAGGATGAGAGAAGAAGAAGTGCGATTCACATGCCACTTTAAATGCACATATCTGTATATACATAGCCATATTCCTTCAACCTATTCCATTTTATTTCAATTTATTTTTTATTGTATTTTATTCTATATATTTTTTATCTTATTCTATAAGTATTCCACTTACTGTATTACGTTTTAGGAGTCAGTTAGTCGGTCTATTAGAAAGGAATTTTCTACTTTTTATTTTTATTTTATTTTTGTACTTTTTCCTAGGACTTATTGTGTGCTATCACCGGGTGCGTTGCATTACATTTCACTGCATATATGTATGGAAGTATGTATATGTATGTGACAAATAAAAATCTTGAATCTTGAATCTTGAATCTTGAAGAGGAAGAGCAGACGTCAGAGAGGACCAACCCCAAGTCTGGATGCTGTGCTGGTTATCATGAGGGGAAGCCTTCACGCCGCTGCCATGCCGACACCCTGATGCAGCCAATCATAGTTTTCAACAAAATTGTTCAGAAAGTGAAAGCATTGATTTACTGGCTCTGCGCATCCCAGGGAAAAAAAAACCCAAAAAACCTGTTGCAAAACCGTTGATAGGAAAAAAAAAAGAAAGAAAAACTAAAGATAAAAGGGAAAGAAATACAAAAACGCCCCCTCCCCCAAAAAACAACAAAAATCCCTGAATAATTCCCTGTAGCAGATGGTGTTCTCAGCGTATTGAAGACTCCGCTTGTGTTTTGGCTCCAGAAACGACCAGACACTTAAATAGCCTTTGTTGGTTTTTTGTTTTTTTTGTGTGTTACCACGGAGACGATCTCCTCTCCCTCTCTCCCTACCTGTTCGCTTCATCCCTGGCTGAGTGGCTCTGTGATCCTCAGCTGCTGCGGCGATGCTCTTCTAATTAGGTCTGATCCGGCTGCACACGCCCGGCCCTCTGTTGCTCTCAGCTCGTGTTTGTTCGAATAAATCTCGGTCTTACTGTCAATTTGCACTCCACCTTTCCCTCTCTGTTGATATTTAATCATCACAGAAGAACAATTTAAGTCCTCCCTAAGTTTCCACCTTATCGGAGCAATTGTAATTGTTTTTTGTTTTTTTTTCTATTCTATACCCAGTTTTGCGGTGGAGTATCTCGCTGGTTTCTTTGGTAAAGTACATACCGACGCAAGGACCCTCATTTGCAACGCAAATTTGCTAAGCCGTAGGATCCCGTTTGAGAAAAATTTTCGGGACCCCAACCTGAGACGATTCTGTCCAAATCTCCACACCTGTTTATACAGTAACTACAGAGATGACAGCAGTGGTGAACAATGATCAAAACAGTCGTCACTGCACATGCTCTAATGCTGCTAGCATCTCGTAAGTCAAATAACGTAACCTCTGGAAGGACCCCAGAGGTGTTTTCCCAGACACCACGTTGAGAGCCACCGGGGTCGACGCTCTGGTTCTTGACTGGTGGGTGGAGCGCAGACGTATGTCCACTGTCAAATCCAAACAATTCAGTGGTTTATGTGTCATTTTCCTGCTCAGGAAATTAGATGCTACTGTTTTAAAGGCCTTGTATTTATTGAGTTTTTGAGCCCCTGCTGCACTTTTTGCTTGTTTTTATGTTTTTAACTGTCCACAAAGCCATCATGGATTGCTGCGGTATTGATTCTGTGAAATCGATTTCAGTGGCTCAATTCTTAAATGATGGGTTAGGTCTGGATCCTGAGGCTGGACAAATCGAGAACCACTGACTTAAAGGATAGTGTGGTATAGTAAAGGCTAAAGGGATGCTCCGTCGCCTTCGCAGCTCAATGCAAGGCTGCAGGGGAATTAGCAAGCCTAGCTCCTGTGAGATGAGGGTAAAAACACCTTCCAGCAACTCAACAGCTAAGTTATTTAACGGATACATCTTGTGTCTTTATGACACGTAAAATGAAAAACGAAACACAATTTTTGACGTAAAACCATTGATCCATAGCAAATTAGGAACAGATCAATAGTGTTTACAGGGGTTTAGTTAGTTACATTCAGGTCATCTTGTTCACACACCTTTATCTTGCTTCTGCCCTCTCGCTGTGTCCAGCACGCCTCCCGCAGCGACTCCTCCCTGGCCACCGGGAGCTCGGACGGCAGCCTGCAGACCACCCTGGAAGAGGGCCTCAGCTTCAGCATCTCCCCGCCCCGGCACTTGGATCTCCCCCTGCCTCTCCTCTGCCCGCTCCCCAGCCACCCACTCCACTCCCAGGGCCCCACCGCTGAGCCACAGGGACGTACGTCAATAAAGAGCCTCCAAGCCACTAGGGGGCACCAGAGGAGCCAGAGCAGCTGCGGGGGCAGTACCAGCCCCGGCTGCCCCAGACAGGACTCCATGGACCCCTCGGATGAAGACATGGGGATGGGACCGGGCGGGGAGGGCTGCAGCCAAGCTTTAAATAGTGAACATTTGTCGGACACGTTGAGCAGCCTGTCGCTGACCTCGCTTCTCTCCCCGGTCTCTCTGGCGGCCCCTCTGGTGAAGAAGTGCAACAGCACAGGTTCTCTGAATCATGCCACCCTACCTGCCCAGGGCAAAGATGACCGCCCGTTTTGTGGCATAGACGCTCATGGCTATTTGTCCAATCCTTGGGCGCAGTTTAGGGGGGAGGAGGAGGTGGAGGAGGACGGAGACATCAAAGGGTTCAGCATGAAAAGCAGTGGCAGCCAGATAGCAAACACAAGCTCCAGGAAAAACAGATGAAACCCTTTTTGTCCTCTCTTCCAGGTAACTATTGAACCCCTTTGCTGTTCTGGATGGACGGGTGACATTTTAATAGCTGTGCCGTGAAGTCCTCCCTCCCTGAAACTCTTTCTCTCGCTCGTCACAGACAGTGGGCTGTTTTCTCTCCGTCCCCCTGGTGTAGTTGCCTGAGATCGATTGTTTCTCGTAAGGACTACAGTGGCCTCCGGGTTTTAGATGGCATGTCCTCTGCCCAGGATACGCGGGTGCCCTTTGAAAGGACTTAAAAGGTGATAACGCAGGGGTTTAGCCTCCTTAGCCCTGCGGGGATTCTGCCTCGGACGTCGTGCCAGCCCTGGGCTTAACTGTTCAGCTGCTCTGATATACAAAGTATTAGAGGGGGCCACCGGAGAGACAGGATAGAAATAACGGCGATCGATTAACCGCACTGACATGTTGTTAGCTAGATGAAACTCCAAAGGAATATGGTTTCTCTCACGGACAGGGCTAGAATGACCCAGCAACTCTCTCTCTCTCTCTGCCCTGCAGAAACACATCGTCCATCGAAGACGGATCGTTAACAGACGCTACTTCTGAAGAACTGAACTTTGTACAGATGTTTTTATTGTAACATCCCTCACTCACAGTAGCATCAACAGACCTGTTTTTTCCTGTTTAGATGATTTGACACGTGACAGGAAATCAAACCCACATATTTGATGTGTGCCAATGTTTAAGCGGACACGATATTGGACTGGAGTGAATGTAGCCCTGTTGTCTCTCTTGGTCTGTGTCGGAGAGAATGAGAGAGAATGAAAGGGAGCGGCTCATCTGAAAATAGCCGTCGGGGCCCCTCGAAAAGAAGAATCAATATGTGAAGGCTGTCAGAAAGACTTCTGGGTAGTGTGAGGCAATGGTAGCCATTTCTCTGAAATGCTCCTGCCTTCGCCTTACCCCTGAAAGGGCTAAAATAGGAGATGGTAACTCTTACCGAGTGCCGACCTGGGGACAAATCCCTTGTCTAAACACGTACCTGGTATTTGAGTTTTATTTCTTCCAGGTAGACACACGTTGCCGCGTATGGCAACACGATGAGTCCCGGCGTTTCTTAAGCTGCCTACACATGATAAGAAACGAAAGCATGGTCTTCACTGGGTCCACCCTATGTTCAAGGCCCTGTGTTCCCAAAGGCTCCAGTAACACAAAGGGCTGTTGGGAAAATAGGGACCGGGAATATAGGATCTTCTGAACATAGGGCCTTGGGAACATAGAGCCTCGGGAACGTAGGGTGCTGCGGGGAGCATAGGACCTTGGGAACATACAGTAGGCCTTGGGAACACAGAGCCCTGGGAATTTAGGACCTTGGGAACCTAGGGCCTCCAGAACCTAGGGTCCTATGAATATAGGGCTTTGGGAACATAGGACTTTGGGAATATAGGGTCTCAGAAACATGCGGATCCTGTGTACATAGGGCCTTTTGGAACATAGGGCCCTGAGACCCTACAGTGCTGGCAACATAGATACACTCCCAGTAGGGCGTTGGATGATCATTAAATATACATAAAACAATGCATAGAATCTGGTTGTATATCCCTTGTGCTAATAGTTAGTGAGCTACACACAGAAGCCCTGCCCAGCCAAACACTTTCACACACTCATCCCCAAGAGAGAACCTCACACAGTGCTGTCAAATTATCCAAACAGTGTCCTTGGGTGTGAAAGATATCCTGTTTTTGCTATTTTGAATGTATTACACATGGCTATTTTTGTTGGTCAAATTGTTTGTCGGTTAAAATCAATACCTCATCAGATTTTATTTAATCTCAGACCTTTGAGTGTCACTGTTAGCGAGCAGTGTGTTCTGATCAGAGGCACTTTGAAAGGTCAGGGACAACTGGGTCAGTGTCCTAACCATGTCGACATTTTACCATCACGGTTCGCATTTAACCCTTTCTCCATAGGAAATGAACGGTTGGACATGGTGTCGAGCGTCTCGGCGCTGATCATGTGTAAGCAGCTTGAGGACAAAAGGAACGACTGACTCGCGGACACAAATTACGGGCTATAAGAACCGAGCGGTTCACGACGCACAACATTTCAGCCACTCAAAGCGATTGGTAGCGACTATCGTATTTGACTCAGGTCGGCCAAAGTGTTTGGGGAGAGCACGGGATGGATGGAATATATATTTCACTCTATGGTTAAAAATATGAAAGTATTGCAAGCAATGAGGGCCAAACAACTGTAGTTTGTCACTTTGCGCACTTGTGGTGTAAGCCGTTTGGTGGGTGTGGGATGCACTCTGTCGGTCAAACTCAGGCGATAAAGAGAGCACACCAGACACCTGACACACACACACACACACACACACACACACACACACACAGAAACACACACACACGCCACCAGAGGATGTCAATGTCAGAGCACTGCAGTGTGTTTCCCCCTTTTTGATTTCATTAGCCTTTGGAAGCAGAGAGATGAAGGGGGCGGACAGAGAGACAGTTCCCAAAACCTCCCATCTTTATCTTTTCGCCCTACTCTGTCCTCTGTGGACAGGGTTACAGCCTGGATCTAGGAAACGGCTTCGTAGTAAAATGACTATTGACTCCCTCCCCCCTTATTTGAGATATGCAATATGGTAAAGTAGACGTGCTAGATGTATGACACACACATAGATAGGCGCGATGCGAATGGGAAGATTCTATTTTAAAAATGTATGTAGTAGAAAATGTGGAGGAGACTCATTTGGAACGGTGATGGTTGTGGAATTGACTGTATTCCAAGGTGGTGGAATGTGACAAACCGTTTCTCCGGTCCTTCTGTTCCGTCTCCCCAAATGCATGTGTTCATTTATTTTTCTCTCAGTTTATGTTTTGTAAATGTCATTCTAGTGCCATAATAAAGTGAGTTAGCTTTTCACCCGCCTCGGC